>NC_056747.1:873507914-873582914 GCF_019279795.1 Protopterus annectens
CACTTAAAAAAAACACCTGCCTTCTCCTTTCAGACCTGACCTGCTGTTACACCCTCAATAAGCACAGAACCACATATTGCTAAGTATGTTACTGTGGCATGTCAGAGTTACAGTAGCAACAATATGCCTTCTGTTTTGAACAAGATAAAATTAGATGCCAGTAATTAAAAACTGGGGTTCCACTTTTTTATTTCCCTAATCTGCTTTACTTCAGGATACTTCAACTTACTTAAGATGTAGCCTTGCACTTGTCATATCAGGGTATAGGTTCATTTGGTCTAAAGGAATGCTGAAATCTATGCAAGGAACAGCTTTAACAATATGTTTTATACTATCAGAAGATTTATCTTAGAAGCTGTTTAGAATTCAGTTGCATGAGAAAGTGTCCTTTATGTTATTTTTGTGCCTGCTGTATGTAATCAATCTCAGTGTGACATCCTAAGCTGATCTGGGATGGAGGGCTACCCTATACCTGAAGATATACTCCTTTGATGAACTGTTTTGCCAAAAAAAGGAAGTAAGAAAGAGGGTGATCCATTGGCAGATAAACAGAGATGGCCATTAAATGCATCTTAATTGATGCATACACTAAACCATTCTGAAGTAGCTCACACCATAATTTCAAGACCAGAGGAATACTAACCACAATAGACCCTCTCTTTCCATTTAGGCACCACCTAGAAAATCTCATCCGCTTGTAAACATAAAATGTTCTGATAGCTGGTTTTCTGGCCACCTTTAGTACCTGCTGCACATCCTTAAGAAACAAGTGCCTAAACAGAGTCAAGCTAGAATCACCAGGCTGTCAAAAGATGTTTCTCCAACTCAGGGTGCAACAGTCACTGTAACAGCAATGGATGAGGGAAAAATGGTTCACACTGCCTACCTTGACCTCGCCAAGGCATTTGACACAATACCCCACTCGGGCATTGTTGACAAACTCAAGAGGTTAGGTACAAACTCACATGTCACCCAGTAGGTAGCCAACTGGCTCACAGATAGGACCCAGAAAGTTAGAATTGGGGAGTCCACCTCTACAAAGAGGCCAGTCACAAGTTGAGTCCCTCAGGGATCAGTCCTTGGACTGCTCCTTTTTGGCATTTACTTCTCAGAAGTCAAGGCCAATGTCAGTGGTCTCTGGTTGACTAAATTTGCAGATGATTGCAAATTAGGAGCTGTCATTGAATCTCACACTGACACAATTGTTCTCCAGGAGAGGCTGACACAGACAAACAACTGGTTTCAGAGCCATGGACTAAAACTAAATGCCAAGAAATACATAATAGCATCATTTGGGAAGTCATCCATCCCTGGAAACTATCACATTGACAACACACCCCTTAGAGTTGACTCAGTAGTCAGGGACTTAGGGACACACATAGTAATCCAGCCTTTGACCATCACGTGTCTACAGTAGTGAGGAAATCATTCTACGTTGCACAACTTATAAACAAAGGTATGACAACCAAGTTCAAGGAAGTCATTGTTCCACTGTATTTGGCATTCATCAGACCTACCATTGAGTACATTGCCCCCTTTGATATGTACCTAACCAGGCATATCCAACAACTGGAACTTCCAGAGAGGTTCCTCACTAAAAGAATACAGGGCATAAGTAAAATGTCTTGTGCACACCTGCTCAATGCCCTATTTCTGTATTCTGTCTCCTACAGGCTTTTAATGATGGACCTCCTACATATCCACAAAACAAACAGCACCAGAGTTACCCATTCTAAACACTTAAACCTTGCCTGCGATATAAATAGGACCTGCTGGAGACAGGTATGTATCCCAGAGACTACGCTGTCTATAGAACAGGCTCCCCATCCATGTGAAGCAGAGTTCCTCCTTAACCCAATTCAACACCAACTTGGACAATTGGATGAGGAACCAGAAATTCATCCCTGGTTTGGCACCTATGTCTCTAATGGACACAGGCAACCTATGAATGGGTCATCTTCCAGACCCCTGCTTACACTTATCAAGGGTATCAGAACTTGTCAGAGATTTGGGATGCATGGCTAGGCTTAAAAAGGCCCTTGTAGGTGTTAGCCTAGTAAACACCTATGAACAGCTGTATATTATTGCCATTTAATATCCTCAAACATTTTAAGGACAATGATACAGAATGCCTTGCAGACTGCATGTCTCAGATTAATGGTCAGATAAGAGAAGAACGAGTAGCAAACACAGAGAGATAAGACAGAGCTGTATGCATGCAAGCAGTAGTCATTTGGGATGCATGGCTAGGCTTAAAAAGGCCCTTGTGGTCATTAGCCTAGTAAATACCTGTGAACCTATGAACATATGAACCCCTGGGACTGTATGAGCTGGTTCAGTGTGTGTGATGAGTTCTGTGGCAATTGCCCTTGGCCAATACCATAAACAGGGAGAACCAAGGCTGCCTTGTTGATTGGAGGTCACTACAATGATCTTTGGCATTTCACTTTGAACTTTCAGAAGAACCTTGTGAATCAGTGGAAAGGGTGACACACAGAAACATTCCCGTCCCAGGGAACAAGCATTAGTCTCACCTACAAGCATGGCTGCAAGGTTGTCTGGAATATAATTTCTCCATATGTCTGTTTTGAAAGGAGGTGAACAGCTCTATTACATGCATTCCTCACACCTGGATAAATCCTGGAACACCACTGCATTTAGCTTCCACTTGTGCTGGTCTACCCAGGATCTTCTCAATCTGTCTGGCACAATGTTCTGCTATGATAAGATGCATATTGCCTGAAGTCAGCACAGGGGGAAGACCTAGCACCCCCTATTCAGCTGAAGTACCACATCATTGTGATTATGTCTAAAACCACCATAAGAGGATCCAGCATTCAAAGGTGGTAAGGGACTTTCAAGGCATGAAACGCTGCTAACATCTACTAGATACGCTGTGCTTCCATGCATCATTGGGCCCCCAAGTGGCTAGCACTTGCATCCCCATTGACACAGCTTCCCAGGCTAAGTTGGATGAATCTGTCAGGACAGATTTTAATGGCATCAGATTAAAGAAAGGAAGCCCTGGACTGATGCTCAACTGATCTCTAAAGTGCTGTAATTCACTTATGATTAAGGGCAACATTGGCAACTGGGATTCCAGGGAAAGAAGGTGCTGTGGTCAACAATTTCATATATAGCATATAATTTTTGTCATGTGAAGATTGGCCAGTGGTAAGATGTAAATTATGGATGCCATCAGTCCAAAATTTCTAGGGATTCTCTTGCTGTGGCGACATTCCTATGGGAGAATTCCAGAAACATCATCTGGTATGACAGGAGCTTGTCTTCAGGCGAAAAAGCCAGACTTGTTGGAGTTGATAAAACACCCCAGAGAGATGAGTCTTTTCAATGGTGTTAAACATGACTTTAGGAGGTTCAACTTTAACCCTAGCTGGGAGAGTCTGGAAGTGACTTTCTCTAGTAATTCTGCAGACCTGGATGGAGACTCTGCACAGATCAGCAAGTCATCTAAGTATGGAAAATAGTAAATGTCCAAAGTCCCTCAGTGGGCTGCTGCCAGAGCAAGGCATTTGGTAAATCTAGTGTTGCAGTGGATAGCCCAAAGGGCAATACAGAAAACTGACAGTGCAAACCAGACACAACAAATCTCAGATATCACCTGAGGTAATGAGCAAAGGAGATATGAAGAAAGGTCATCCATCAAAACCAGGGTCACCATGAAACAGTGGTCTGGAAAAAGAAGCACTGTCTTCTGGATAAGCATCTTGAATTTGAGGACCTTAATAAACACATTAAAAAAGGAAGCACCCCCACTGGTCTCTACAATTGTTCTTAACGAGTAACCAAGAAAATAGCAGAGAGGAAACCTCACATTCTTTCCTTAGAATGGACTGATACTATGACCCCTGAGTCCAGCATTTGCTGTAGAATAGAAGGAAATAGCAAAAACTGTTTTGGTAGATGAAGGGGGATCCCCTGAACAGAGGAGGGAGACAGTTCCTCTTCCATCTGAAGCCCCTACCAAATAAGTGTGCATCCATTTGTCAGAAACCTCTGATGGCCAGCCTGCCTTGTTGAGAGCTAACTGGTGTAACAAGGTACCCAACGGGGGACTTGATAAAGATGGGTGCAGTGCTTCAGCATAGTCATAAGCTGGAAGAAGGGTTATTCTTTCTAGCAGGGGAATCTTTTATAGGCTTGGCAGAGTTGTCATTCTGTTGTTTCCTTTAATTGCCTTTGATTTTGTTCAGCTGGGACTTCTGCTGGTTACGCTGCCAGAAATTATCTTGTTTAAAGGAGGAGAACTGAGGCTTATGAAACATTTTTGATACTCCTTGCATCAAATTACCTATGCCATCTCAGTGTTTAAGGATCTGATTAGCTACTGTACCAAACACACAAGCAATGAAGAGGAGCATTCATAATCTCATTTTTTTAGCTCATAAGAAAAATTCTGGGCGTGTACCCATCATATTTCCTAACCACTACTGACAATGCTGCATTTTTAGAAAAATGTATCAGCCCTCAAGAAACTTTTAGAACATGTTTTGACACCTGGGAAATGTTGGGCACAATATCTTTAACACTGACTTTTTGTTCTGCAGGTAATGATGCAGCAAACTCATCTAAACTCTACATGCATCTCAACACAAACTTCCACATATAGGAGTGGTAGTTAAACACTTAAAAAGCTACCATCCTAGTCTTCACCAGCTTCTTTACCCAAGATTCTAGCCACTTGCCTAGTTAATCTAGAGTGCTGTGTAAAAAAGAAGACATGGTCTTCTAGTTAGCAAATGTCACTGGAGACTCAAGGCAGAGTCCACAGACAAAAGGGCTTGGAAGCCTGGTGAGACCAAACAACTCTAAATTTCTTAAACTCTTCCTTAGGCAAAATCTCAATTAATAGAGGAGAACTACAAGCTTTGTAGAAGATATCATCCAATGCTGGGATCAAAGGAGGGAAAAGAAAATGTCTGTTTGCATCCCAGTATCTCTTCAACATCAGGGGAAACTAACTGATCCAACACAGACAGATCAGAGTCCTCAGGCACAGAATCTCCTTCAAAAATAGGATCTTTAGAAAACTGACTGGGGTGAAAGCATCAATATTACTATAATCTTGGTATGCACCCTGTAACCAAATGGCCAAGCCATGGATATATCCTAAGATGTCATCTCAGGTGGGAAACCAGTCAGGGATACTGCCCCACCAAATGCAGGGTCTTCTGTCTCTTTTACCATACACTATACAAGTGCAAGAATCCCTGGAGGAAAAGTATCAATACTGGCAACAGATTCTGCACCCCTGATGTTCCCTGCACCTAAAGGGTTTGGGTTTCCCATACCTGAAACAGGCACTGGTGCAGCCACAAAGGATGTGTTTGACCCTCATGTCATGCACAGTCATGATTCTCTGACCACACCAGGAGACCTGGAGGTAACAGAAGGCAAGTGGTCAATTAGTTTGTCCAAAGTTAAGGCTACTGCAGAGTCACAAGCAGTAGGCTAAGGCTTATTTTTGATTTAATCTTTCATTTTTTAGAAGCAAATGGGGAAGATGGAGAGAGGGAAGGGACCATACTCGAATCCATTAAGACAAGGGTCAGAAACTAGCCAGATCAATAACAAGTACTGCTTGCTTGGTCAGCCCAGCACAAAATAGACAAAATTCTGAAATGTTCCATCTAAATAGCAAATTGAAGTCCATTTCTATAGGGAAACTACACTGAATACATTACTGTGGGAAAAATACATCAATTTCAGTAACACAGCACAATAAACACATTGCATACATCTCCAATACAGGAAAATGAAGGCTATTTTAGCCTAACATAAATAGAAAAAGCTTAAAATAGGCTTAGACCAAGAATTAAGTATAATATTAAGTAAAATTCATATCTGAAATGTCACATACAAATGGTGCTAAAATCAGAATTTAAACAAGAAATGAATTTAAAAATTTGTAATTGTACTCAAACACATCAAATAATAATTAATCCAAACCTTAGACAAGGAATTAAATACAAACTTAAGAAAAATTCCTGTCAGAAATGTTCCACAATCAAAGTGGTGCCTAAATCTCAATGTAAATGAAAGCATATTGAAAATGCTGTTAATTGTACTCAAAGACCTCAATTATTCATAGCCCCAAAGAAAAAATACAAAACAGTAAATTTTCCTGTCAAAGCATTCAAAAGAACTTTTTAACATAAATAACAGTTGCAAATTACTCATGATTCTGGCAGCATGAGGCAATGACAGGAACTGCACTAAAATGGCCTTTTTGCAGAAACAAAACTAGACAAACAGAAATAGCCATGAAACACTTTTAAAGGGCTAACACCACACAGAAACTCAGAAAGAGCTAAAAATAAACAGTATATGTAATATACTGTAAGATAAATCACACTAAAAGTATACACATATTTTACATAAGAATAACTAAGCAAATAAGCAGAATACACTACCCAAGCACTGAAAGACAACGTTAAAGGAAGGAAAAAAAAAACAAAAAGGAGTTTCTTATCTGAGCTCTGCAGTTGACATAGCCCAGAGATAGATAGAGAGAAGCAATATCCCAAGAGATATTTCTCTGACTATGGCACAAAAAAACTGAAAAGGTCCGGAATGTGAGTATAAAGAGCTGTTCTGATCTTGACAGATGACTGGTCCTTCTCATTCACAGACAGGCAGTGGGAGGAGTTCTGAGCTTTGATGGACTGACAGAGGGAGGGTAGCATGGCACTATTACCCATATGCCAGTAAGGCAGTGTATTTGTTGAACATCCTTGGGTATTCCAGTTCTATATAGTAATTATTAATTTAACATGGTTCTTGACAGTTATTTATCCTTCATCACCTTATCTTGGCACAGAAAAAGAATGACATAGTTGCTGGTTTACTTAACAGATACTAACTTGAATCATTTCATTTTCAAGTTTTGTGAGTTGTCTGAATTGCCAGGTAAGTGAATTTGTTTCCTTAGTGCTTCTTTGCATGTTTAAGATCTTTGTTCTTTTTTTGCTTTACAGGTTTAATCTAATCATTCACAGTAACAGTATACCAATACAGTTTACTCACATTCACATTCACAAACATCATCTATGTTTGTTTTCTTCCTGATTAATTTCTTTCTCTCTGTCTTGCTATCCTTGGTGGCACTTTTATGGTCATTAGCTTCTATGAACAATTACATTTACTTGCTACTCTTTATATAGGAAACAGGAGGAGTACAAAGCCACCATTCTCATTAGTTTCACATTTACAGAACAAACTTTATTTCATTATTATTATATTTGCAATTGCCACCTTTCTGTCTAGTTTAGCAATACTCAAAGATTGTGCGCAAACTGACAAAATCAAAGTAGCCCATCAGTTCTCGAAATGCAATTCCTCAGTAGCTGCTTACCTTGGCTGCCTTTCTGTCATTTAAGTTTGCATTCTGTCTTTTCTTTTTAAGGAAGATCTCTTATAAAAAAATGTCATCTGTAGCTATATCAGGCTCTATCCTCAATGAGTACTCTACAGGAAGTTCTGCTTCCTTGATGACATCATGTTGGGGGTCAACAGAGTCCATTATCTAGCCAGCAAGAGGGTGAAAGGTATACAGAGAGAGAATTTTCAGATTGGGAAAGTTTTACTCGTTTTTTTTGTCTAATTATCAATTTTAAGGTTAGTTACACGTTAGTCACTTTGGCACACCATGGCAAAAAGAAGCTGACCTTTTATTTCATAACTTGATAAAGAGACAAACATTTCATAAAATCTTTTTAAATATGTACACGAAAAATACTATTGTTAATAATATTAAAAATCTGTTAAAAAGTTATAAACTATTGAAGGTATAAATATACAACAGTAAAAACAATTAAGAATATATATATATATATATATATATATATATATATATATATATATATATATATATATATGTCTCTTTGGAACCAAATTTTATTAATGAAAAAGGGGGGTTACTATAGACTTGCTTCATCTAAATCACAACCATCATAATCTCCTAATATATATACCGTACTAGTTGATCTGGGATGGCTGACACATAAGAATAAACTAGTATATCCAATTTTGACTGATGAAAAAATATATGTATATACAATAAATGTCTAAGAGAACATGACCATCTGTATATATACTCATAAAAGAATATATAAAATATGATAAAAAACGAATAACAAAAATTCCATATAACTGAACAGTGTGTATATGGCACTTCAATGCTTGAAGCCCCTAGCACTCAGAAAGGGTTTCAAAGAAATTCTATCATTTAAGCACATTGCATGCAGCTAAAGTCTATAATGTTTAATTGCCTCTGATTTTTGTCTAATGTCACTATATATTTCAAAGCCCCTATTTACGTTTTACTATAGACTGTCTCTCAGGCCTGTTGTTTGTTTGCCTTGGGTCATGCAAACTGACAGCATTCATTATAGTTATTCCCTTCATAATTAAAATCCTGCCCCTCTCATATTTTCCTTTTACTCCTTTTCAAGCTATTTTCCTATATAACTGTTACTTTGTGGTGACCAAAAATATGAATGTTGCAGTCATAGTCCGTGATGAACTCCACTAGAGCACATCTACAATAAATAGTTGTACATAGAAATGTCTGTTCCAGTTTAACCCCTGGACATACATACTTAATTTGAAAGTTAGTAATAACAATCCATTATAATGATATTAGATCTTTTGATTCTAGGTGTCAGATGTTCCTTTCTTTTCTTCATTGATTTTGTTTAACTGATGGAAGCATTCATGTAAATGGTGTACATATATTGTAGTATGGGTGTTAGAAGCTTTATTTGGGTATTATTTGTTTTTCTTTTTGGTTTAATATTGTATGAACAATTGGTAAAACAATAAAGATTTATTATTGAAAAAAAAGAAATGTCTGTTAACTTGAAGTTCAAAACCACAAATGCTGTGAGGACATTCGTTTAATGGTGTGATAGTCTATCAAAATAAACACAATATTGTCAGAATAAAGGAAGCACATTAGTTTACTAATTTAAAACTGAGTAGAGGAGAGTGTCATTTATTTACTGTGTTATTTCAAAAGCCAGTTCAAAATCCTACTAAAATTGTATGTTGAACATTATACTATAGTCTATGGAAGCATCTTTAACTAGCCAGCACACTTGCTACTAAAAGCATACCAATCCAATGACCACCTCACTGCTTTATAACCTAAATCTCACAGGCTCATGCTATAGTTCAGAACTGACCAATCAGCTTTACATTTGACAGAAGCTACCCTTGCTCAAGATTCAGTTAAATATCTGATGAGTTGTTTTCCAACTAAGAGTTGCAAAAAATCAGCCTAAGTTCTGAAACAGATTAAGAACTCGTCAATTAACAGACAAATATTCCATTATTAAAAAAAACTTTTATATACTTTAGAATATTTTGAACTAAGGCTATTTTGTTGCAGTTTCTTTTACTCTAAAAACCAAAGCAAAAATATTTGTTCAATAAAACTTCTTCACTATACATGTATATTTATATAACTTTATGTACTGTGCATTAAGGCATTAACACATTGTTCGTTTACATCACACAAGACCATATTTATTCATTTATTTTCTTGTTTATTTGCTTTTGCTGAGGTGATGGTCCAGCTGAGCAAATTGCCCCCTTTCAACGCTCTTAGAAAAACTCTATAATAATTAGTTCACAATGTAACAGATAATCAATACAAAAATAATAAACATACTAACATATTATACTGAACGTGGTAGTGAGAAAAGAAACACTGAACATAACTATTATGACAGCTGTATATACACAAAATGGTACCCAAATCTCAATTTAAATGAAATAAAAATCATTTAAAATGCTGTAAATGTACTAAAAGACCTCAATTAATCGTAGCCCCAAAGAAAAAAAATACAAAAACGCAAGTTTTCCTGGCAACAGAAATAAAGAAGGAGTGGCCATTCTAGACCTCTTTCAGGACATCAAAGACAGATGGAAGGAGTATTTCCAGCAGTTTCTGAATGAAAATAGCCCCACAGAAGCTGTACTGCCCCAGACACAGCCTATGATGAGAGAAGAAGAGGAGCCCACCCTAGAAGAAGTAAGAACAGCACTAAGAATTAAGTGAGGAAAAGCAGCAGGCTCAAATGAGGTTACAGCAGATATGATAAAGATGCTGGGTGAGATGGGGAGAAATGGCAACTGAGGGTTCTCAAAGCAGTGTGGATTGAAAGTCATATCCCAGATGATTGGAGAATAAGCATACTTGTGCCAGTGTACAAAAACAAAGAGGACATCTACAACTGTGGGCAGCACAGAGGCATCAAACTCCTATCACATTGCATGCAAGTTCTGGAGAGATTCACTCCTGTCACATTGCATGAAAGTTCTGGAGAGATTCATAGGTTCATACTTTTCATAGGTGTGTATTAGGCTAATGGCCCTGGAGCCTTTACAAACCTAGCCCATAGGATTACCCTGGATGATTGATAAATGGATATGCAGAGTAGCAGAAAGTAAGATGCGAGATGAGCAGTTCGGATTCAGATCAGGATGCAGCACAACTGACCTGATCTTTCCAGTGAGACAGACATTTCAGAAGAAGCTTGAGATGAGGTAAGAGTCTAACGGAGCATTCCTAGACTTGAAATAAGCAAATGAAAAGGTCTCAAGAAAGCTAGTTTGGGCAGTACTGGGGTGGTTCGAAGTCCTAGAAACAGTGGTAGAATTAGTGCAGGCTATGTGCAAGGACCCAATGATTCATGTATAAACAGTGTTCAGTCTCACAGAGGGATTCCCAGTGAGAGTGCATGTGCACCGGGGTTCAGCTAGACTACATTAGCAAACAGGTCAGAGGGAACAGATTAACAAAGTTGTTGTATTCAGACGATGTGGCATTACAGGCAGTTTCTGAGCAAGAACTTTAGCAAAAGATAGGGGAATGGAATTCAAACCTGAA
Organism: Protopterus annectens; assembly: GCF_019279795.1. Taxonomy (NCBI): domain Eukaryota; kingdom Metazoa; phylum Chordata; order Ceratodontiformes; family Protopteridae; genus Protopterus; species Protopterus annectens. Next base: position 873,518,830 of record NC_056747.1, read on the forward strand.
GGCACATCTGATGAAACTAAGCACAGATAAGATAGTGGTAATGATAGTTGTTGTGTCTTTCGGCTTTTCCCGGTTAGGGGTTGCCAACATTGGTAATGATAGTAAATTGGGTAAATCAGAAGAAGCTGAGAATTGAGATAAAAGGGAAGATAGTGAAACAGGTTAATAGCTTCAAGTATCTGGGAGGGGTGGTTGAAAAGAAGGGAAGTGTGAATGAAGAAGTCAAAGCTAGATTCAGATGGGCTGCAGCCAACTGCCAAAGAGTCTGAGGTGTAGTAAATGACAGAAGAATGCCAATGAAGCTGAAAAGTAAGTGTACAAGATAGTGGCGTGACAAGTACTACTGTGTGACAGACGAAGAAATGAGGACATAAGAGCAGAAGTGAAAGTAGCTCTAATTGCAGAAAATATCAAACAGAACAGATTATAGTGGTTTGGACATTTGTGCAGAAAAGCAGAAGACTATCTGGTGAAGATGATCTGGGACAGACAGGAAGAAGGTAAGAGGAAACAAGGATGTCCAGCAAAGAGGTGAATGGATTGTGTGAAAGAAGATCTGCGACAGTCAGGCATGAGTGTCGAAGAAGGCAGGAGTGTGGCATTGAATCGAGAGAGATGGCGACAGTTAACATGATACCCTCATCTCTTGTAGAAAATGGGAAAAAGGGGGGTGATGATGATGATGATGATGACAATGATATATATGCTGTAAAATAAGACAATATAAAGCATCCTTTCTCATAGATAGAGATATAAACACCAGTATATTTATGTTTTCATTATTTAATCAGATCAGAATTCTCTGCTAGAGGATAAGTGTTAGGAATGCAGGCAGGTAGGAAGAGAAGTCAAGTAGGGTTAACATAGGAAAGGTTACAGAAATAAGGGTATAAGGTGACATTCACAGAAAGAACTGGTTTAATGTCAGTTAGTGTAACTCTTAACTAAGTGAGTTATAAATGCATTACGATTTATAAGGGAATTACTTAACTTTTAGTAGTCCTTTATCACAAGAACAGGGCCATGTGAAAGGAGGCATTTTTTTAGTTTTTTTTTTTTTTTGGAAATGGTTAGAGTTGTTTTCTGCTGTAATTTACCAATGGGTACTATTAAATATTATGGCAGCATACACTGCAAATAGTGAATCTCCAAATGGTTAATACATTTAGTGGCAGAGGCAAATGGAGGCTTAGAGATCTACATTTTATAGTGGGTCTGCATATAGTAATGAAAGAACTGATGAGTGCGCATTTCTGGGGAAGTTAAGTACAGGTGTGGCAACTTGGACTTACCCATTACAGTAGATGTTTGAATTCCTCAATGCTGCAGTGGATTTTAAGCTATGTGGGTTGTGTCCTACCCAGGACACAACAATAGTCTACTTTCCAGAAGTTCTTGCTCCCTCCCACACTTTCACTCTGACTGCTGATGGAGGCAACTCAGCAGTCAAAGTGAAGATTTCTTCAGGACTTTCTTTCAAAAAGTAAAGAAGGATTGTACACATTCTGAACCATTAAATCATATAATAACCAATAATGTTATATAAAAATAATTTTATAGAGAAGAAGGGGGAATGAAGCGTGGGTGTTATTACTACAGTAGTGAGGAATTCATACCTCTACTGTTATGGGTAAGTGCAACTTACACAACTGAACTATGCTCATCATTACTATTCTTACAGTTGCCTTTAGGCTAAAAATATTAACTGCCAAAGCCTATCCAAAATGGGAAGAAGAAGTATATGGATCTAGGAGCCCCTAGAGAATGGTCTTAACAAAGCCTATTCTAGATACAGGAAAGGAATCCAGTTTGTAATGCCTTGTAAAGATTTCTACAGAGGACCATGTAGATGTCTCTAGAATCCTTCTAGAGTCCACCCCTTTCTGATATGCAATCGAAGAAGTCAAGGACCAGTAGAATGAGGCATCATTCTGCCTGGAACTGTTTACCATGTTAGGAATAACAAAGGGCAATAGCTGAGTATAGCTAGCTCAAATTAGTTTGTTTTGACACAGGCTGCCCTTTCTTTGTCCCAACAAAAGAAACAAATAGCTAATCTACTTTTCTAAAGGACTTAGTTCTGTCACAACAGGACCTGAGCTACCTATGCACATCCAGAGTATGTATAATCCTTTGCCAGTAGCTCTGATAATCCAGACAAAACACTTGGATATTTATTGCTTGGTTCAAAGTAAACTCTGAAACATCTTTGGGCATGAGTGAGGGATTTGCTCTTAATGAGACCCTATCTCCATGAAAGACTGGATAGAGTTCACCCATCATGACAGCTTGCAACTCAGATACTCTTCTTGCAGACATCACAGCAATAAGAGCACAGTTTTCCTTGTAATAAACCTTAAGACTCGTTGATGAGCAGATTCAAATGGAGACATGGTTAACTTTTCCAGTATAAAGTTAAGATCCAGGAAGGAACAACCTGTTTACAAAGTGGTCTCAAGTGTTACATTCCCTAAAGAAACTAATTTACAAAAAAGACAAAAGAAAGTGGAGGATTCATGAGCAGTCATGCTGAAATGGCCGCAAGATGTACTTTAATAGAGGAATAAGAGAGACCAGAGGATAGTAATGCAAATATTTGAGCACCAGTGGTACATAATCCCTGAAATGGACCCGATTATTGCCACTATAGGATTTCCTATAAGATTTCCTAGAAGCAGGTTTTCTTGCCTCATTTAGTACCTGCACATCGTCCAGAAAGATTTGCCAAAAAGGAATCAGAATTGAATCATTCTGGCAGTTAGCTGAAGATGTTTGAGATTGGGGTTAATCAAACTCCTCCAGACTGTGTAAGTAGGCTCAGTTTGCAAGGAAGGTTGTGGTAATCATCCTTGGTTAATTTCATAAGAAGGAAAAACCAGTGTTGCCTATGCCAAAAGGTGGTCTCCACATTGATCTCTGGGGAGTCCTTCTGAATCATCGGAATTACCCTGGATATCAGTGAAAAGGGTAGAAATGCATAAAGGAACATTCCTGACCACAGGAAAGAAAAGCCATGTTTTCTAAGTTGCCTGCAAGGAGGTTTGGAGCAGTCTTTTTTCAGTTGTCTGTTTTGAAAGGAGGCAAACAGATCTACTGCAGAAGTTCCCCATAACTACAACAATTCCTGGATTACCCCCATTCAATTTCCATTCATGAGGGTCTGTCTCAGTCCTCACAGCATGTCTGACACTATGTTTTGCTCTGACAGAATGTAATTTGCTTGGAGAATTAAGGAGTGCCCCTTTGCTTGTTTATGTGCCACATCACTGTGGCATTGTCTGTAATCACCTGAAAAGGACCATGGAACCATAGTCGATGAAGAGATTTTAAGGCATTGATCACAGCCCACATCTCTATTACACTGATGTGCTTTGGTTTGTCTGTGTAGTTCCACAGACCTTGCACCTTTACCCCATTAGAAACTGCATCTCAAGGAAAATTTGAAGCATCTGAAGTTACAGATTGGCTTGGAGGTATAGGAGACCTAGATTTTGTTTTTAGTCTCCACCACTGCAGTTCTTTTTTTGACAAAGCCAAAAACTGGAATCCATAATACTAGAGGATGCAGATGCCTGGTCCATGTATTTTTTAGAAACCACTGAATCTTTCTCATGTGTAACCTAGCAAGAGGAATGATAGGAATCATAGAGGGCATGAGCCCCAGGATTTGGAACTATTCTTTGGCTGAGGTCTGAGATGGATGAGAAGCTAAGGAAAGATTTCCATATAGAAATCTCTCTCCTGGGTCAAAAAACACTTTTGCTGAGAGGTGTCTATTAGACAGACAGAAGGATAATCATGTGTGAAAGGGTCAAGGAGGATTTCTGAACATTTATTTGGATCCTCAATTGGTCTGAAGAGAAGAAACCCATAGTAATGACTCTTGACAACTGGGAAAAGACTCTGCAAGCATAAGTAAGTCATCTAAAAGAAAATAAATATGTTGAAGCCATTCAGTCTGCAATGAGCTATGACTGGAACCAGACACTCTATAAACATCCTTGGAGCTGTAGACAACCCAAAAGGTAATACAGAGAACTGACAGTGCAAACCTAACACAGAAAATCTGAGACATTTATTGAAGCCTCTGGCTATGGGAATGTAATGATGTGCATATTTCAGATTTAATGTTACCAAACATTTCTTTGAAAATGAGAGGTAACAGATTCTGAACGGTCAACATCTTGAATTTTGAAACATTCACATAGAGATTTAGAAGACGAAGATCTAAAATGGTATCCAGGAAGACTATTCCTTTGTTAATAGAAGCCTTCAGGAATAGATGCCTTTCCTTGTTGATGTAATGGCACAGGTTCTATGAATTCTAGGGTGAGTAAGTGCTGAAGAACATAAGGGAAAAACTTTGTTTGGTTCAAAGGGTGAGGAGGAATTGCCCTGAAAGGATGGCTTTGCCAAAGAGGAATGTACAGAGGCAGTTTCTGGGACAGATTTTGAGAGCTAGGGGGCAGGATGCGTGAGATACGGGGTAAATGCTGATGTAGTCATTCTGAAGTATTAGTCTGTCTTTATTTGGAAGAGATCCTTGTTTCTTATCGTTCCCCTCCTGACATCTCATTTTGGTTCCCTGTTTGGCTTAAGAAGGCAGGTATTATTTGTTCTATTTCTTAGAAGGAAAAGATAATTTGGGAGATTTGTAAGAAGGGGTGCTGAAAAATCTTGGAAACTCTCTGTGCTGACTTCCCTGTCCCATCAATTTTTTTGAGGACATGAGTTGCAGATGGGTAAAACAAAACTTCCTTATCTAAAGCTGAATTTAAAATATCAGACTTTTCCTCATCAGAAAACCTTTGATTACTTACTAAGGTAACCAACACTGTAGTAGTAGCAGAGACCCTAGACATAATATCTGCACAATCATACACTTTCCTTAATGCATGTTTTTATACTTGAGAAATGTTAAAAACAATGGAATTTAGGTAGGGACTACCTTTCGGAGGAATTGTAGTAGATAATTTTCTCAAACTGTCTCATAAAAAAAGAACAAGCTTCCACATATGAGTCTGATAGTTAAAAATTCTATGCACCAGAGTAGAAGAAGAAAATATTCTCTTACCAAATCTAGCCAATAATTTCCATTTTTGTCCACAGGCGAAGGATTAGAAGACACCAAGAGTCTTTTGCCATCTAGCAAAGATATGAATAGGGCTGCAGGGACAGACCTGAGCTGGGAAAACATGTTTGTTAGTCTGAGAAACTTTGTAAAGCCTATTTGCCTTTCTGGAACCTGAAGGCTGATAATCAGGATTGTTACAGCCAGCATTAAATACATCCTCCAAGGCTGGTACTATAGGAGGTATTAAACTGGAATGAGGCATATTTTCCTAACATACTCTAATATTGCCACAATTCAGGGTGAACATCCATTTGTTCCCATAAAAAATGCCTCATTCACCCTGGCTATTGTCTGACAAAAGGAAAATTCCTCCAGGGGAGGTTGTGAGAACTAAGTTTCCTCTGAATCAGAGATTTGAGCTTAGGAATCTGCAGGAGAAGAAGCCATGTCCCTGTCTATGTCTGAATCCCCTGACATGTTTTCCTCAGGAATATCTCTGCTGACATCATTTTCAGTTAAGTATTTCTGAGCACTAAGATTAATAGCCTGTAATAATTTTCTAGCTAAGGTAAGAAAATAATCTTTTTTTAACAGACGCCATGTGCTTAACACTTTGTTTTTTTTCTTTACAGGTTTATATGAAGACTGAAGAGGAAAAAGTAGTTCTGCCCCATCAAGAGGTCTTTTCCCTGGCTACACCAAGTGACATTTCCTGGAGTGTCTCTCAGAGCAAGAGAAGATAATCCTCCCATACATAGATTATTGGCTGGAACAGCAGAAGAGGATGTGGCTGACCCCCCGGTTCATATTGGCTGAAAGGACTATATCAGAGGAAGCTGGAGAGGTAAGTGAATGGTCTGATGAACAACTAATGGCAAATGCAGAGTCATCCACCATCAGCTGAGGCATTGACTAAGCTCTCGGAGACAGCATGTTCTCTTTGGTGATTTTTTTCTTTGTAGGTACAGCAGGAGTTGGAGCAGCTGGAGCAGGGTTAGTATCCATGCTGTGACTGAGGAGGATGTCTCAAAGGAAGTATGCTTTATTGGAATGAGCTGCTCAGAAGGTAAATTGTAAAACAGAGTTCACAAGCAGCACACTTACACTTGCATATACAGTCATCAAACCCAGTAATGCATACATAGCACACTAAATTCATGTCAGGAAAACCCCTTATTCAAAATTCAGTCTGACAGCAAAAAATGGCAGGTAAATTGGCACAGTGTACACAAGCACTAACATACCCCATAAAAATCCCTGCTCATATAAATCAGTTCCCAAAACTAAACTTTTGAATAAATTAGACAACGTTTACATAAACAGTACATTTTTCACTGTAAATACCCCCCACACACACACACACCTTAGAGCTAAAAGAAATCTTCTGACACTGAAAAGAATACTAGGTTTCTTAAAGGGAAAAATACTGTTAAAAAGCCCAGTTTAAAAATATAGTTTTTAAAGGCAATATTCTGTGTTAAGGAGTTTCTCACCTGGGACATATCTGTCAGACATGAAGGCCAACTGCTGTTCCTGTAAAGCTACTGATCTGCTTCTTCATGAGGTGACACTAAAGTACTGAATAAATCTTCACTCTGACTGTTGATTTCCCTCCAGACTGGGTAGAAATGGCCAATTAATGGGACACTAGAATAACCCTGATCCATTACCTTGCCTAGGACCCCATTGACCCTGATCAGGCCCTGATAGTAACTATATTTGCAAAGACTACTTTAAAGTAGTGATTCCGAAACTGTGGTCCACGGACCCCTGGGCTCTGTATGATAATTTCTAGGGGTCAGCGCATCGACTTCTGCAGCATCCCCATGAGCGAACTTGCTGTAGTAAAGCAATAAAAGAAAAATAATTTTCTGCTACAGCTGCACAGCTCACCTTCATTAAAAAAAAAGAAAACAAAACAAAAAGAGACTTTCATATTTTCAGATGAGCAGCTTAATTTCCGTGTTTGCAGCTAAACAGCTGCTGGCCCTGAGGTAAAAAAAGGAAGAAGAAGAACTAATAATTCCCACGTTTGCAGCTGAGGCTGAGCAGCTGCTTGCTTGCCCTTTCTTCTACATTTGTTGACTGGGTTGGTCTGACTGAGCTAAGTATCCCTTTTTCAGCAGAGGCCCAGGGAGAAAAGCTCCAACAGATTATACATAATTAAGCATATGCAACAATATTTAAGCAGAAAAAAAAATAAAAGAATAATCTGTTCCCAGGCCTATCGCAATATTACCAGCTTACCATTTTTTAATGTAACACAGGCAATTTATTCTTCAAGGGCAGCAGGCTCTGAATTTGTAGAAGAAACATTGAAATATATATATATTTTTAATTCAAATGTTGCTTTATTTATATTAATTATTAATTAATATCAATCTAAAAACACAATCCAAAATATAGGGATCCACCAAAATATTTCTTTTACGAATGGGGTCCTCCGGCTTGCAAAGTTTCGGAATCACTGCTTTAAAATATTTTTGTAGGGAGGCTGCAGCTCTGTCTCCACACCCCTGATCTTGCTCGCACCTATTCTCTCTCTCTCTATGTATATATACAATACATCTAAGATTTCACCAACTCAGAAAAATGAAATTACTCAATTTATTTTTCTCTGAGTTATTGCAACCTCCGAAGGAATTTACTTAGAGAGAGCAGGGGCAGATCCCATATATGGTGGGGTATAAGGAACCACAGTCCCTCATTAGACAACTATAAGTCAATATGCACTAGTTTTGTATTGTGATGGTGTTCACCTGTGTAGCAGTAAGATTGTTCCTAGTAGACCTGGCATGATTCATTAAAATGAAGTCGACCCACTTATTTAATACTCTACACAGATTTTTCTTTATAACACATAGTCTCTGAGTATGGTGGGAGGTTTCTTTGCTCGTGTGGACACCCTTCTTGTACATGAATGCCTGTCTCTGGAGCATTAGGTAATGATCCAGAATAGTCAGAATCAAAACTAAAATGTATCATCCTATTGTCACTGTCTAATGCTTTCTTTAAAAAAATGAATGTGTGTTCTGATTTCTCATTGCAGACTGTTAACTGTTTTTATTCTCTCTGCCCTTTTGCCACAAGACCTTTTATTTCATTTACTGTATATGGTTATTCTGAATAGTGGGCTGAATATTTTGCCTGTCTTAACAGTTTCAAAAGTACTTTACCTCCAGTTTTCAGCTTTGCTAGGATGAATGTTTTGTACTGTTGACATAAATCTTAACCTTCTGTTTTTTTGTCTGTATCATGATTTATAATTTCAGTGTCTTTCATAGGATGAGCAAAATCAAATGAATTTCAGTCTTGAATACAGACATGAACAGCAACTGGGTGCCTATACTGCACAAGCATATGGCATAACTCTTTATTCTCCAAGAACAATGCTCAGTTTTGTAGCCTTCAAAGAAACCACCTGAAATAGTTCAAAATTTAATTACATTTTCTTACTACAAAAAACATAGACTTTAAAAATTTGAACTATTCAGGAAGAAAAAAATCAAGAATTGTCATTTTATTCTTGTTTTATAGGTTACCTAGAGGGGAACCCTGTCTTATCTACTATGCAACAGCTTACCTCAATATATGAGAAAATGTATGTTTGGAATGCAGTTCTGGGGGATCTAACACTATATCAGGCAACATAATACTAAAGATAAATATCTGCTTCACAATGTACAATGCCTTCCAAGATTATGAAATAAACTTCCTCATAGAACCAAATGAAGTTATTCATTAACGTTCTTCAAAAATAAATGTAATTATGAACATGAGAAATAGAAAATATCAACATGACCATTATGGCACTCAAGCTTCCTAAAGGCCAGTAAGTAGCATGTTTGACAATCAACCCTATAAATTTAATATGGGAAATGTGTTACCCTTATGTGTGTGTGGGTGAAGGAAAAATTAGCTAACAGTCATTTTATTTATTTTAAGTGATTATTATCTGAGCATTGTACAAATAAAAGCAAACTACATAGCAGCAATACAACATTAAAATAGCTTTAAGAAAAAAAAGGAGCTGGACAACTGGACAACATTAAAAATTATCAAACTAAAAACAAAAAAAAAAAAAGAAAGAAACATGGAGATACCTCCTAGGATTTAAAAACACAATTCTAGAATGATCCAGTGAACCTTCTAAATGAAACTTTAGCAGTGCTTGCCCAAATAAAGTAAGGTAGCTGATTCCACAGGACAGGGAAATGTGTGCAAAGGAGCAGTCAGTCAGTGATCTGCAGCCTAGCTCTTGAAATGGGTAGTAGACCCTCACCTAGAGATCTGAGTGACATCACCAGGGCATGGGAAACTATTAGCTCTTTTAGACAGGTAGGATCTAAATCATGTAGGTCTTGAAAGGTCAAAAATACTTTTGAACAGAGAATAAGCAGATCATAGCAGTTAGCACACAGGTTTCACAACATAGATGATACTGTAAAGAACACTTATGATCCCATCAAGACATTTGGCATTGGATTCTGGACTGAAAAGCCCTAGTAAAAACACTAGTATACAAATTATTATAGATATATTTAAGGATGGGATAGGGTATTTGATCCATGAAATATTCTGCAGATAAAAATGAGGAGATTTGATGGTCATTGAAATCTGGTTCGCCAGTCAGTACAGTGTCAAGAATGATACAAAGTAATTCATCTAAAAAAAGGTAATTTCATCTTCATCACTAACTCCAACATATTCGCTCCTAAAAAAGTCATAGGCAAAGGGATAGACAAACAAAGACATGCACCAGCATTGCCTCTTGTTTTCACTGAGTCGAACTAAAATAACTACAACTAACCTATGTCTTCTGAGTCGGTAAAATTGAACATATGATCTTGAGAAAAGAATTGATATAACTGTATAGCATCTACACAGCAAAGATAAGTAATCCCACTAAACTGCACAGTTTGCATTAATACAGTCATATTCACATTGACAGCAATGGGATCCTGAGGCACCCTTGAGTGAGCCTGAACACCAGCAGGAAAATGACTGAGGAATTATCCCCAGAGGAAACAGTATGGGAGTGTCCAAAGAAGTAAGCAGCAAACTGTTCAAGAAGAAAGAAAACACAACGGATGTCTGGATGCTCTATGATCTTTGTTATGAAATGCAATTGAAAATCAGCTAGGACCAGATGGGAAAATAATCCTTGATCCCTCACTTTAGTCTGAGATGAGCAGTCTCATTACTGTGTCCTGCTTTAAAATCAGAGTGAGACTGATCAAGATGGTTATAGATATATAACAGGAATATAGCTGGACATAGACTACTTTGTCAGTAACCTTCCCTAAAAAGGAAAGTTAGGGGGTGAATGGAAATTTTGCAGACTATGTAGACCCAAAGATGGTTTCTTAAATATGGGTGCTACTAATGCATTTTGTAATGAAAACTGAAAAAAGCCTTCCTCAGTAAGGCATCCACAGACTGGAAAATAATTGAATCCATGGATACCAGGCAAAATTTTAACCATTCTGGTTAGACTAGGATACGATCCATAGTGGGTTGAAGTGAAAACAAAGTTATGGGAAAGAGAAAGTTTGTTTGCATACATACAAGCAGCAATCTTCAGGGCAACAAGCATAACAAACACCACTGATTCATTGCCAGAATGAGTTGTCCATCAAACTTGTCCCCATTATTAAGACTGATAATGGAAAACTTGACAGGGCTATATCAGTTGACATATTATTTCTTGACATAACTAAGGTCATTGAGTCAGGCTAGCACAAGCCATTACTAGGAAAATTGTAGGGGATGAAGTTAGGAGTGAAACTGGGAACCAACACTGCTTCATGGTTTAACTGTAGGACACAGACAATTGTAGTAAGATGAGAGATGTCAAGAAGTTACTGTTAAAATACTGGGAGAGGTAGTGCTGGGCCTAATATTCTTCAGTGTGTTTGGCTGAAGTATATCTGTGGGTACAGAGTACAAGATCTGATTCTTTGCTGATAGCACAAATACTGGTGCAATACTGTGGGATGACAAGAATTTGCAAAGCTGACCAGGACGACAAAAGATGGTAGTTGAGGTTTAGATTGAGTACTGCACTTTGGAAACAATTTCAAGCAACAACAACCATGAATCATCAGCTTGTTGGGGTGGGGGATGAAACAGATTGTAATTATGATACCCCACTGCGGGACTAGTAATCAAGGAGCCTCAATCCTTACCATTGGCAACAGTGGGGGATGCACACTGGGAGGATGACAGGTACACACAGTATTTCCAGATGCAGCTCTCTGCATCAAGTGCAATTTCCCTTAAGAGCACGCAGAGACCACAGTCAGTCTGGGGCTGGTTTCTCCCTCTTTCTTCAGATCCCCAGTAAGACTCCCCACTGGTACAGCTATAGAGTGTAGATCTCAGCTGAGTGGCCAAGCCGGGACCTCCAGCATCCTCTCTCTCCAGCCAGTGTTTTGTGTCCCTGCCCAAGTAGCTGACACACACACTTTTTGAGGTTTGATTTACACACACACACGCACGTGCACATGAACACAAGTGCACACATGCACACACACACACACACACACACACACACACACACACACACACACACACACACACACCTGGGAAAGGAAGGCACAGGTTTACTAGCTATGGCCCCTTTTTGCCCAGACTATAAGATAGTTATAACTGCCACCAGCCAGCTCCTTATCAGCTACTTTAAGGTCCTTAACAAAGGGTGTCTAATCTTACTGTGTAATGTTAATATTAATACAAAGGTAGTTTGACCAATAGCAAGGCTATTAGGAGTGGCCTGCACAGTGTCATCAAATAAATATGCAAGTACTCTCAGAACATAAATATCTCTACACAGATCAGCCACAGTGAAAGGTTTAACTATATTTAATAATAGATAATAAAAGAACAAGATAATGCTAAATATATATTTACAGTGACATCAGAGTTCAACATTACAGGAAATATGTAAAACAACATTGCAGGACTGTTTCAAATAAATAAGAAAAATATCTAAGCTAAGCTTTGCTATATTCCTGACTTTATCTAAGAGAATTACTATAGCCTAAGAACTTACTTACTACAGAGCAAGGCAGATGTGGTGAATGGATCTTGTCTAGTTGCTGTTGTCAGGTCAAAGACAGACTACAGAATGATCTGGCTCTTTCAGAGAGTTTTCAAATTAATATCTCAAATATTACTGCTGGGCTATCTTGAAGAATGACATAATTTCTTGTCATCTGACTTCTAGTCCCCAGCTCCAAAACCACAATTGATGGCAGCTGGTAACATTTAGCATCTACCTGTAAAAATACATAGACAAGGGCTTTTCCTCAGATCTTTGGCAAATGCTAGAAGTCATAAAACAATATAACACTTCCAAGACAATACAGAAATCTTCTCAGCACAGATATTGTGTCTGTAGCTACCATAAAGTAATTTAATTTCAGCTATTTTTCTGAAGTTTTGCTGAACTGAAGTTAACCACCTGTGTTCCAGTTTCCACTGTTAAAATATATACATTTAAATAGTTACAACAGTGCATGTACATTTCTGTTCTCTTCCAGCAGGGCACACTGTGGATACATCTTTAAGCTCAGTAATTTATAAAATATATTTTCAACATACATGTCTGTACAAACCTAGTTTGATATATACATGACATACAGCTCTAATACATTTGTAACACAAGCATCTTACATGAAGCATATTGACATTCACAAATGACATATAATTATTTACAAAATTCCAGATAGCTGGGCTGGCAGTATCTCCTTTCATCACAGTAATATAACTGGAAAGGGACCTACAGATATTTGTCACACAGGACTGAGATACAGTGGGAGGACAATGGCAGCAGTAAAGACAGTGTTAAGATGCATCTTCAGAGAATAGATTCCAACTGCAAAGAAGTAATACACCTGCTTTACATGTCCTTTCTCATGTCACACTTTGAATACTGTAAGTACGTCTTGTGAACCAGCAAGGAGAGAATAATCAGTGTGTTAGAAGGAATGGAGTACAAGAATGGATACAGAGATATGTGAAGAAATGGCAAGGGGGAAAGAAGGATGGAGTTGAGGTAGAATGTTAAATCCATTTAAAGAAAAGGCAAGATAGGCTAAATGATGGTTGTCCGGGTTTTCAGATGATTGCAAACTAGGTACAATGACAGAATCCCCCAAAGACACATGTAACCTCCAAGAGGGCCTGGCACATACAAATGACTGGTGTCAGAACCACAGTATAAAAATCAATGCCAAGAAATGCATAATAATATCCTTTGGAAAGAGGGCTACCCCTGTAAACTTTCACATCGATAATACACCCTAAGAGTAGGCCCAGAAGTCAAGGATTTGGGAACAGATGTGGACAGCAACCTGGCCTTTGACCATCATGTATCTATGGTAGTAAAGAAATATTTAAATGTTGCACAACTTATAAGCAAGGGTATGGCAAAGAGGTCCAAGGATGTCATTATTCTGCTGTACTCTGCCCTCATCAGTCCAATCATTGAGTACAATGCCCCACCTTGATATGTATCTGATCAGGCATATGCAACAACTGGAGAGTCCACAAAGGTTCCAAACAAAAAGAACACAGGACATAAACAACATGCTCTACACGGAATGCCTCAAAGCTCTAGCCCTATATTCTGTCTCCTACAGATGGCTGAGAGGCAATCTTATGCTTGGCCTAAAAAGCATCCTCTGATCCCACTGTGATGGACCTGATACACATCCACAAAACAAATATCATCAAAATTACTCAATCAGAGGACATTTTGGAAGGACAGGTATGTGCCTCAGAAACTACCTCTTCTCTGGGATAGGCTTTGCATCCATGTGAAGTTTGGTTCTTCCTTAACCCAATCCAAGTGTAACTTGGGCCAGTGGATGAGAAATCAGAAGTCTACCCCTAATCTGGAATCTATGTCTCTAGTAGATAGTCACCCTGGAAATGCTTGAACACCTATGCCCAAGCCAACATACACCCCTTAAAATAGCCCTAGGATAGCAAAACTTGTCAGATACATTTGGGAAGCATGGCTAGGCTTAAAAAAGGCCTCTGGGGTCATTAGCCTAATAATTCCCTATGATCCTATGCCCCCTTCTGCTCTCAAACAAATGTGATGTCTGCAGTACATCAACCTAGTGATGTCATTAACAGTTGTACCTCAGAAGAATAACATGGATGGCAAGCACTGAATAATTTTTCTAAGAAGCACTGATACTACAATGGCTACACTTTAGTGGCATGACTATGTTCATAGGTTCATAGGTAGGTGCTGGGCTATCGGCCCCAGGGCCTATATAAGCCTAGCCATAAAGATTCTCTGGCTTTAGCCACCCAGAAATTTATTTACCTGTGCCCCTGTCAAGCAGAGCCACAGAAGTGATACCCAGGGTAAATTTCCTATTCCCCATCCAGTTGTCCAGATTTTTCCAACTCATTCCCTCCTGTACAGCTCTTTTGATTATGTACCTTTAACTCCTAGTGAGCATGGCTTGAGTCTTTAAAAAATAAAGTTATCACCTTACAATTCTAACAAATACTCATTGACATAGGTCAAATATCAATACAATTGTGTTTGCCATCATGTATGCTTCAAGATAAAATATTGTAATACCTCGTATAGGGCATGGTTTTGGAATTATCAATGCAAATATGAACAAGCAATATTTGATGCCTAGAGGAGCAGTAGGAGGTAACTGCAGATGCACCTGGAGGCGTCACTTGGATGTAATGAGGATAGGGCCAATGAGGTGCTCTGTTTGGCATGAATGGGCAGCTTGTTCCAGAGTATGAGAAGTCTCTGGGACAGGAACCTATCCCTCCAGCAAGTTCTGTTTATTGTGGTGACAAGGTTAAGGTGTGGCCCTCAGGACTGGGATTTTTCTAATTGTAGCATGTCCAGCATTTCTGGGTTTGACATGGCTTTGTATGTTAGGCAGTGATCGCCTCTGAGTAGGCGATATGCAATGGAGTAGAGCTGGAATTCTTAAGACGGTCTGCATAGGGCATCTGTTTAAGGCCGGTGATCCTCTTTGTGAGGTATTTCTGTTGTCTTTCCATTTGCTGCAAATATCTTGTGAGGTACATCCCAAATGGGGCATTGTACTCTATAATAGGTCTAAGGGCTGAGTAGAGGGGGACAATGACCTCTTTTTTTCTGGATGAGAAACCTTCTGTGATGAGGTGTGCCACATAGAAGGGCTTCCTGACCACTGTGGTTATGTGGTTGTCAAAGGAGAGACTGCTATCTACCTGTTTCTCGAGGTCTCGTATCACACTTTCGGTGTTGAGTGGACTACCGCCTATGTGGTA
Organism: Protopterus annectens; assembly: GCF_019279795.1. NCBI lineage: Eukaryota > Metazoa > Chordata > Ceratodontiformes > Protopteridae > Protopterus > Protopterus annectens. Next base: position 873,534,209 of record NC_056747.1, read on the forward strand.
GTTTGTTGGCATAGGGTTTTTCCCAAAGGGGATAACTATGCATTTTTTGGTGTTGAGCTTAAGGCCGTGGTTTTGACACCTGGCATCTGTCTCAGCGAGGCCCTTTTGTAGAATTTCTACATCCTTAGGGGATTCAATAATGGCCCCCAGTTTGCAGTCATCTGCAAACTTTTCTAGCCATAAGCCCTCTGTGTTGGCTTGGACTTCCAAGAAGTAGATGCCGAACAGGAGGGGACCCAGGACTGAACCCTGTGGTATTCCACTTGTCACCAGTCTGGAGACAGATTTCAAATTGGCTACTTTCATGGTGTGGGTTCTGTCAGTGAGCCAGTTAGTGGATGGTGTCAAATGCCTTGGCGAGATCTAGGTAGGCTGTGTGAACTGCCTTACCCTTGTCCACAGCTTTGGTGACTGCTTCAAAAAACTTAATCAGGTTTAGGAGACATGATCAACCTTTCACAAACCCAAACTGGGTGGGGTCCAGAGTTTGCAGGTTACCTATGTCTTTGTTTATAAGTTCCATGGTGATACATTCCATGGCCTTGCAGATAAGACACATCAGGCTGATGGGTTGGTAGTTCCCAGGGTCCATGGTGGATCCCCCTTTGTGGAGCGGGATCACCATGGCTGTGCGCCATTCAGTAGGCACAAAACCTGTAGTGAGGCTATGATTGAACATGGTACTTAGGTGGGGTGCCACTTCATTTTGTAGTTCATGCAGAATACAGCCTGGGACATTGTCAGGTCCCATGGGTGTTGTATTTTTGGCTTTGGTGAGTGCATTTTTCACCTGTGTGGCTGTGATTACAGGGACTTGACATGCATCTGGTATAGAAAACTTCGAATGTTCTAATATCGATCCCTATTCAGTGAATGCTGACATTACCAAACATGCAGAACAGCAAATTTTTTCCCCAGGGAAAAAATTTACTGTTCCGACACACATACACACAACACAAGCACACCATACAAACAGCAATCCACACACATACACTTAAAATCCTACATCTAACCCTACATTAAATTGTACAAACACTATCTGTCCACTTACCTTAACCCAAACCCTAACCCTAAGGTCCATCACTATCACACACTCACCTCACCTGTGCCCTAACCCTAACTCACCTAACCCACCCTAACCCTCACATCCACACAATTGCACACTTACCTGATCCCGACCCATAACTTTCCACCACAGTGCTGAAAATAGCGAAGCCACAGAAACTGCCAACCGAATTCCTTCCCTAGGAAGAAATTTGGTATTCCGCAGCTTTGCTATTTTCAGCGTTCGCTGAATAGGGGTCGATTTTAGAACATTCGAAGTTTTAAAACTTCGATGTTCTAATATAGACCCGCTATAGAATGCCTTGTGATTGTCTTTAGAATCTGTGGCAATTTTGCTTTAGTAACTAGCTTTGGAGGATTTTATAAGGGATCTCAGCTTCTTCCTTTGGCTGATAAGGGAGTTTTTGTAGTCTTGGGATTTTACTCTTTTTTGCAACAGTTTCTTCCTTTTGTTGTAGAGCTTGTTAATGGCGGGGGACCACCAGATTGTCTTCTTTTTTTTAAGAGGATAGCATCTTTGTTCTGTTTGGGTTGGCATGGTCAATGCAGTCATGTATGTGTTCATACAGTGCATTGATGTAGGATTTAGCAGTCGTACTGCTACTGTCTGTCTGTCTGCATGGGTGTGGTGAAATTAGCCACTTCTGTCTTAAGAAGCATGAAGTTGGCTTTTGAGAAGTTTTTTACGGTGGTTTCCTTAATAGGGGGTGGGGGGTGGGATATGGATGTCTAGGGTGATTAGATTATGGTCAGATCTGATCAAAAAGGGGCTGGCCTATGGTGTGGAGCATCAATTGCCCATGTTGGTAATGGCCAGGTATAGGATATTGCTGCTCCTGGTGGGAGTCTGGATCAATTTGTCCAAAGTGTTGGAATTTATGAATTCCAAAAAAACACTGTGCCAATGTGTTGGTACATGAGTAGTTTTCCCGGTTAATGGTGGGGTAGTTGAAGTCTCCCAGTATGAGGGTGTTAGGTTGTGCCTTGATATGTTAAGAAAAGTGGAGTGGGAGTCTTGGGGCGTGGTGGGCAAGCTACAATTTGGATTACAGTCTTACCCAGTGTTAGCTGTACCTGGAGAATTTTGGATGCATTATGCTGGGCAATTAACCTGGAGGTATGGATATCCTTGGTGAATATGGACACGCCTCCGCCTCTGGTGTTTCGGTCCAGGTTAGATGGCCAAAAGGTGTGGTATGAATTGTAGCCTGGTATTGCAGGGTTGCTCTATGGAACCTTGAGCCAGGTCTCTGTCACTGCAGAGATGTCGATGTTCTCCATTTTAAGGAGTGCCACGAGTGAATGCATTTTGAGGTTTAGACTTCTAGCATTGAGTAGCATTACCCTCAGATTTTATTTGTTTGTACCAGTTATGGTGGTAATTTTGTCATTTGAACCTTGCCTAAAAAAGGCACTATGAGGGTGGCAAAAGCCTTAGCCAGTATCCAGAAACTTAGGGGCAACAGGTGCAGGCCAGTGGTGGTGTATTTCATGTTTAATGTCTGCTAGTTAACTAGCCTAATAAGTATATACTAGCATAAAGTTTTCTTACTATTGCTGGGATTCGTAGTTAAGTTGTGTAGTAGATAGTACAAACTTGAACAGTTAGTTCGCAAGATGTCCAAGCAATAAAGTATATACAATTAAGATAGCTATGTATTTAATGGATATTTAATTTAGCAATATTGTCTTGAAAGTATTTACAAGTGGATTCACAGTATAGATGTTCTTTAAGGGCTTTTTTAATGGTTTCAATGGAATCTATATTTTAAAAGTCTGAGGGCAAGTGGTCCCAGGTTGCCGGTCTTAATCTTGAAAAGGCCCTTTCACCTATTGTGGTTTTAAAAAGTGGGCATGCAACTGATAAACATTTATCCTATGAAATTCTCATTTCATATACAATCACTTGAACTGAAAGTTTCCTCATTAAGGGGGGGGGGTAATATGTTTGTTTTAGCTCTGTGAATAACAACAAACTAAGTAAAAAGGTAACTAGCATTCACTGCAAGACAGTTTGTGCTTTCAAGAAGTTTACCGTGACAGAGTAAAGGGGGTGCTTACAGTATAACTTACAGATCTTATTCTCTACCATTTGCATTCTGAAGGAATTATGAATAAAATACCAGAAAAGGAAGCCCATTTCCTATTTTTAGATAATAGTATTTTCTTGGCAATTGAAAAGTGTGTTCTAGGAGACAGAAGATGACTGATCCTGCTACAGTTTAATTTGAGCAAGGACATTGTCGACAATACACTCTATGTGTTTTGTAAAGGAGAGACCTGACTCTAAACTTAGGCTAGATGTTTCTGTTCACTGGTGTTGGGAATACTATTACCCATGAGATATAAGGTAATTTCACTGGTGTTGAAAAAATCTTAACATCTGTCTTCTTATGGTTAAGTTTCATAGCTGAATACTAGGGTAACTGCCCTGAAGGTTCATTTTAAGCCTAACCAACAGCCTAAAGTCAGAATCAAAGCCTGTACCTTGTGTATATGACGTAAAGATCTTTATTGTTATGCCAAACCTACCCCAATAAGCAGTCTCTTGGACTGTGACTATTTGCATAATTGGGTGAAGACCTTTTCCAGTTTGCTTTCAAGGTTGCTGTGGTTATTGCCATATTGAAGGAGAAGTATATCATATGCATATATAACCAACTTTAAGAGTAGTGGTTCAATGAGCAGGTCATTAACAAACAGGGAGAATAGCAGTGGTCCAAGAATAGAGCCCCAAGACCTGTACTGAGTTGTCCAACAGATGAAAAAGTTTTGTTCAAACAAAAAAGGAATGGACTATGTGTTTTGTAAAGGAGAGACCTGAGTCTAAAGTTAGGCTAGATGTTTCTGTTCACAGCTTCTGAACCACTGGACTGTGTTTTTACCAAAGTTTAATCTTTCTAGATTCATGAAGAGGATGATATGGTTTACATTTTCATAGGCCCTGTCATGCCCACAAACATGCCTGCAAATATGCAACCTGCAAGTTGCAGTAAATGTTGTCAGTTGCAGTTAAGAGGGCTGCAAAAAGTACTGAAGGAATTTGGCAAGCCATGCTGAGCATCACACAGCAATCCATACTTGTCGATATGCATTAGTAGTTGTTCATACAGGAGATTTTATTCCAAGTATTTGAATTTCAGGGCAAAGATTAGAGATGGACCTGTAATCCATCATTTCTTTTTGGAGAAGAGACTTTAGGTAATGGAACAAAGGAAATGGTACAGATGCTGAAGTTAATGAGAGACTGAGGATGTGTTTAAGGGTTTAGCAATATTATCTGAAGCTATAAACTATGGTCCATTGCATACATGAATAACAAAGACCAAACTTACTACCCAGCGTGGCTAAAGATATGGTACGGACATATTCTATCTAACAAAATTAATCCTAAGGCCACTCCCTTTTTATCACCTACTTCCTTGAATAGCCTAAAGCTATCCTCTCTACTGAAACATCAAATAAAACTTTTCCAAAAACTGATTAAGGACATCAATCTTCAACTTATTTTACCCCTTTTTCAACCAATACACCTCAACCCAAATCTTAAAATCAACAACAAGATGATAGATCTTGCTGATTTCCCTCTCATCAAAGACCTTAAAGTATGGGATATTCTTAAACATAAATCTCTGTCTCTTGCCGAATTACGATTAGCCCTCAAGGTTAATAACAAGTATTCAGTTATCCTACGTCAACTCAGGGAACTTATTTCTTCACAAACCAATAATACAGTCCCTGATATACAGCTAATGGACAAACTAAACCTAATTATTAATACAATTTCTAGTAATAATAAAACAATTTCTTCGTCATACAAATTACTACATCCATTACTTCACAAAGGAAACTGTCTTTTTTCCAAATACTGGGACAATCAAAACCCCCCTATTACAGAGGATCAAAAATTACTAGCCATAAAAACTAGCATTGAATTATCCCCCTTCAAGAAATTCTTATACACTCAACTGATGTTGAATAACAACGCCTACCTTACCCCTGCAAGAATTAACAAATTTAACTCTAATAGATCTCCGTTATGTACATGCTGTTCAGGCGCGAGAGCTGACCTTTTACATATTATGTGGCATTGCAATAACTCCCATAAACTTTGGTGTTCTCTCAAAGTGCGTCTCAAAAAAATGGGTTACTATAGCTCCACCCTTTCATGGGAAACGGCTATTCTAAATATCCCCCCTCATGGCCTGCCTAAGTTTCATATTCATATCCTAACAACGTTTTGCTTTCTCATAAAACTCTACATCACCCACAACTGGTTGGATCGCACCAAATTATGTTGGCGGGGATTTAAAAATATGGCCATTAAATATATCTCGGCCCAGAAATTCATCATAAATGGACCTATGAAGAGAGCCTACTTCAGCAAACTTTGGAAAAGCCTGTTTGAAGTAATTCTATGTGACTAAGCTATGGCTAACATACACATATCCCTTTATCCATGTTCTTTTTTCTCTCCCTACACTCTGCACCCCCTGTGCTGAGGGTTTCTCCCTTCTAAGACAAGCCATAAGTAGGGCTGTTATTTCCCAATTGTACAAGTAATGGCACTGTTGCTTCCACCCTTGTTCAGTATTGGTAGCTTTGTAAATATTGTTTAGTTTGGTTTGGGCTTTTAGTTTGTGTACTATGCATACTGCAAGATATTGTACTTTTTCTATGTTCTTTTTAAACATGTCCTTTGTACTAATGTTGTTACAAACCACTATCTGTGTAACATTTGTGCATTTCCCATGCGTCTACCTTCATAAGTATGCATGGTTTATTACAAAAATAAAAACTATTTTTGAAAAAAAAAAAAAAAAAAAAAAAAAAAAAAAAAATATTATCTGAAGCCAGTTTTAGAAAAGTGGGATGTAGCGTGGAGACATTTATATCTGTATTAGGAAGTTTATTGAGCAGAGATTTGGTTTGAGTAACAGTTATTTATGTAAAGTGGAAGTTAGCAGCTGGAGATAAAGTGGAAAATTATATACATCAACCAGATTGCTCTCTAGAGAATCTTGTGGGGTAAAATTGTTGGTTATGTTGCTAATGGAGCTCTGTAGGGGGTGTGGATAATCTTTGGCAAAGGAGATGACGTTGGCAGGTGCATGATAGATTATTGTGAGCTGGATAGGGAACTAGTCAGTTGTTTAGTTTTCTCTAGGACTGCTTAAGTTTAAACCAGTTTTCTTCTTGCTTCTGTATGTGATAAATAGATTTTGCTGAATTAGTTGCAAGTCTTACTTAAGGGCAGCCACGGTGATGCAGCAGTTAGCATTGTCTCCTCACAGCAAGAGGTTCTCCGATTCGATCCTCGGCTGGGGTGCCTTCTATGCGGAGTCTGGATGTGCTTCCTGTGGTCATGTGGGTTTCCTCCAGGTGCTCCGGTTTCCTCCCACATCCCAAAGACATGTTGTAGGTGGATTGGACACTATAAATTGGCCCTAGGAGTGAGTGTGTGTGTGTGTGTGTGTGTGTGTGTGTGTGTGTGTGTGTGTGTGTGTGTGTGTGTCTTCCGTGGAAGGTTGGGCACCAGGCTGGCAACTCGACACCGTAAAAACTCCACTTCCAATCGTGAGTGGACAGGTGATCCACTGTGGCAACCCCTAACCGGGAAAAAACGAAAGAAGAAGAAGTTGCAAGTCTTACTTATTTTCTATGATCAAGGTAGATTTAATGCAGGTGTGAAGTATGAGGGTTTACCTTCCATGTCTCGTCTCTGGATCTAATTTTGTCCTTAATCTCTGAAATTAGCCAGGGGCACACCTGTGATCTAAGCCTTTTTTTTTTGTCTCTGGGAATAGAACATTTTGAATTAGATTAAGAAGTGAAAATAAAAGAATTTAATAAATGTGTAGTGGAATGCATTCAAAAGTTTTTAAGAAGATAGAAATACCTTCAGAAGTTATAACTAGTAACTGGGATAAAATGAAAATGGAGCTTAAAATAGAGTCAAAATGAAAGAGAAAGAGAGATGGTTAAGAAGTAACAAATTACTTAGAGGGACTGAAAAGGTTAAAGTATTGCAGAATAAGGAGACTCTCACAGAACAAGAGGAGGAGCAAATGCAGAGTGTTAAAGAGAAAATAAGGAGTATGTGGATAATATGCACAAGTTTATATAGATTGCAGCTAAGCAACTATTTTATGATAACAACTTCAGAGCACAAAAACTTTTAGCACAATGACTTAGACAACAGAACGCTGAAAAGGTTGTCGCAAAACTTAGGGAACCTATAACAAGAAAAATAACTAGAGATCATGTAAATATTTTAGAGATATTCTGGAAATTTTATGAAAATTTGTATAAAGCAGAGAAATGTGGAAATCAGGAAGGAGTACAAAAAGAAATGCTTGTAGAAGACTTAATTATGCCAAGGTTAGAGGAAGATGAGGCTCAACAGCTAACAGCTAAGATAAGAGGTGATGAGATAAAAACAGTGATATATAATCGACCTTTAGGAAAGTCTCTAGCAACATATGGTATTCCTGTGTAAGTTTGGAAATTATGAGAGAAGCAAATGATAAATATCTGGAAGATTTTGTTTAGCAATATTTTAAAAGGAAGAGTAGCACCAACATTTTGGAAAAAAGCTGCAGTGGCTGTGTTTTCTAAAGATGGCAAAGTCCCTTCAGACCCAGCTTCATATAAACCCTTTAAATTTTAAACCACAATTATAAAGTGCTTGCATCTCCACTAGCGAAATGAATGGCAAAGATGTTATCAAAGTTGATAGATATGGAACAATGTGGTTTTCTGGAGGGGAGGCAAATATCTGACAACGTTAATAGAACAATGATGATCCAGAGGGAAGCAGAATGCAAGAAAAATATCTGTTGTTGGTCGGTCTTGATGTAGAAAAAATATTTGACAGAGTAAGCTAGCATTTTATGAGTAGGGCACTGGAAGCATTTGCACTCTCTGATACAATAATAAGGTTAATTAAAAAGATGTAACAAGGATTGGAGGCAATAATTAGTGTGGGAGGATTCTTTTAAGATGAGCTGTGTTTGAATAGAGGAACCAAGCAGGGGTGTCTTCTTTTCCCTTTATTATTTGCTTTATATTTAGAGCCATTGACAAAGAAAATAAGAGACTCAGAAATACAAAAACATAATTGGTATGTTAATCAAGAAAAGTTGGCTTTATTTGCAGATGATATTGTTTTGCACCTGATAAATCCGGAAAAGAACATCTCAATACCGTGGAACATTTTGAGACAGTTTCAAGTCTTTTTGAGATATAAAAGTAATGAGGATAAACAAAGGCTATAGCAGTAAATTAAGTACCTACACACAGATTAGTTCAGCAATACCCATATTTATGGGGACATGATAAAATGGGGTATTTAGGGGTATGGATTAAAAAGGCTTCTGTTATGGTGTCTAAAGATATGTGGCAAGAGACTAAATAAAAGATAATACAGAAACTCAGAAACTGAAAATTATTTATGGTTATGGATAGTAAGATACTAGCATCAAAAATATTTTTAGTCCCTTATATATGGGTCAGACATACTTTTAGCAACTCAAAGAGAAGTTTTGGACTATAATTAATACAGAATTGAAGGAATTTATCTGAGAGGAAATGAGGGCAAGAATTAAGTGGGATAAGTTGATCCTTCCAGTAGAACAAGGTGGTTTACATTTACCTGATAAGTGATATTTTAAAGCTATGCAGTTAAGGCTCATATACATAAAATAAGCAGGAGGTTATAATTCAAATTGGAAAGGGATGATGCTAAAGCATGGGATTTTGGATACATATGCTTAAGGAGAATAATAACAACCATACAGAATATTATGCTCATCCAGTAGCAGAAAGTATTCTAAGAACTAAGGCAATATGAGAATGGAGAAAGGAGATTTTGCCAATAGGGATGACTGCAAGTAGAGGTACAGAAAATAGACAAGAGGGAGCTGGAATTTACTGGAGAAGCCTGGCAAAGGAACCACAATATTGGGAGCAAATAACTCAAGCAGGAAAGGTAACAGACTGGGATGAGGCCAAGAAGACATATGGATTACAGGCAGGAGACTGCCTTCCCTACCAGGGTTTGATCTCAGAGGGCAAGGAAAGAGAAGGGGATGGGGACATTTTAAGTGAAAAATATTCTCTGGTAGAGTTTTTAGTTGAATCTAGAACAGAAGCAGCTGTTAAAAGGGCTAATCAGTAGGGCAAATAAAATATGGCATGATAATTATAAGAATCAATCAGAGGAGACCAGAAAAGATTGAAAAGAGAGACTGGAAAAGCAATTTGCAAGAAAACAATGGGAAGACATATGCATGGCTCCCAAGTATGCAACCAAGTCCAGAAGGTTTAGGATCTTTTCCTGGATATGTTTGCATAGGTATTTTTATACCTCAAGCAGACTTCAAAGAATTGTTCCTCTTGTAGAGAGCAAATGTTGGAGGTGTGATGGTTGCAATGAATGTATATGAGCTTAGAATTACATTCAAAGACCAGTGGGTTTATTTTTATTAAGGAGCAGTGTAGTGGTACAGCTTTTGTAATAAACAAGTGGTTGAGTAGTAGTACTACAAGAAATGTGATGGATGCCATTACCTTGTATTGTGCTAATATTACTGATGGCATTGTATTGATCAACAAATTAGTAAGATCCAATAGATACAGGTTACAGGAGTTTTTGACTGTTGTAGCACTGGATAAATGGAGTAAAACAGAGTATTGTAAATAAGCACATATGTATAGGTATAGGGATATTATGCACAGTGTATTTGCTACAAGGACTGTAGTCATAAAGGGGAAGTGGGTCATTCAGTATGATGTGTTGAGTAGAAAAAGTAGAGAGTATAGGTAATATCTTACAGTATTTTATTTTTTTTATTTTACATTTGTTTACCGGGCTAGTCCAACTGGATATATTTCCATTTTCAGTAGGGGCCCAGGGAGAAAAGCTCCAATAGTAACACACAAATATATCTCACACATAATTATACAAAGAAAGAAAGAAAGTTAAAATACTAAAAAAATAACTATTAATAAGAAAAAAATTACACTTAATTCTAATAAATGTACAAGATAGGATAAGTCACAACACAGTATGTCATCTGAGGTAATATACAGTACATTCAAGATTAAATTCATAAGTACATTTAATTAACTAGTGATAATAACTACTTCAGGGGGGTAAGGAGTTTTGATTGGTGAAAGGAGGCAGTGAAGAGGTAGCAATAGTGAAAGCAGAAGATTAGTCAGCGTTGCAAGAGGGGCATAGACAGCCTGTTTTAAGATGTTTCTTAAGCCTTTGTTTAAAGAGCGGAAGAGAGGGTAGTAAAGTTAGATCAGTTGGCAGAAGGTTCCAGTTTTTTCTAGCAGTGTTGGAGAACAAGGAGTCACCAGCCAGGTTATTAGACTTGCTTATGGTAGCCAGGAGTTTGCTAGAAGAGCGTAAGGAGTTGCGATTTCTATAGGGGGTAATAAGGTTAGAAAGTATAGGGGTGTTGTTTGGTTGGTAAAATATCCTGTGAACAATGGTAAGTTAGGAAAGTATCAAAATATTTTTAGTTCTAGCCAGTCTGGTTGCTTTAGGTTCTGACAGTGGTGAGTTCTAAATGGGTTCCCAGTGGCAAATCTGGATATATTATTATAGGAGTTAGCTAGTTTGGCAAGATTATTCTTTTTTTACGTTAGTATATATGGGTGAAGCATAAAGAAGAGTTGAGATTAAATGGGAGTGGGCAATTGTGGTTCTGGCTGTTAGAGTTAAAAAGGGTTCTATTCTATATAAGGAGCCCAGTTTTCTATTAACTGTTTTAATGGTGTTATTAAAATGGTTATCAAAAGTAAGGTTATTGTCAATTGTGATTCCTAGCAGTTTGGTGGTAGAGTCTAGGGATATAAGGGTGCCATTATTGGATTTGATTGAGAAATCTATAGGGGGGAACTTACTGTTAGGCACAAAGTGTAAGAGTTTGGTCTTTCTGGTGTTCAAAAAGAGGCAATGTTTGAAGAACCAAGCCTCAACTGTGCTGAATACTTTCTGGATTAGAGAATGTAGTTCAGTTGTAGAGGTGGCAGAACATACGAGCATAGAATCATCTGCATATTGTATACAGGTGGCTTGAGAGAGTTCTACATAGAGGTTATTGATAAATAAAGAAGAGGTCCTAGAATGGAGCCCTGAGGGACTCCAAGGGAGACTGGTAGGTGGGAAGATAGCTTATTATCCCCAGAGAACTGCTTGTTGTCTATTGTTAAGGTAGGACTTGAACCAGAGAATAGCTTTGGGGTCTAGAGAAAGGGATTCAATGGTCTTTATGAGTAGGGGGTGGTTTACCATGTCAAAAGCTTTTGACAGATCAATAAAGAGTGCTGATGAGAGGATGTTGTTATTACGGTTTCTGTTGATGGAGTCGGTGAAAGATAGGAGAGCTCTGGTGGTACTGTGAAATGGTCTAAAGCCATGTTGGCAATTAGCTAGTATGTTGTGTTGTGTTAAGGGGTCTATTAGCTGACTGTGAATGCATTTTTCCATTGCGTTTGCTAGGGTGATAAGAGGGCTATAGGCCTGTAGTTGGAATAATCATTAAAATGTCTGGGATTATCCCCTCTTTTATGGTTCTATTTATAAGAATGGATATAGGATAGGCTACTGATTTAGCTGCTATTTGCAAGTATTGAAATGGTAACTGGTCAGCAGAAGGGGTACAAGGCTTAAGTTTTTGGATGATTTTTTGGATGGAAGTGGTAGAGATGGATTGAATTTGGAATGTTGGTAGAGTATCATGTATAGAGATTGGGAGACTAGCATTGTCTAGGGATTGTATGGTGTCTGTGAAGAAGATATTGAAGGTGTTTGCAGTTTATTGGGAGGTATTATTATCAGTTCCTAGTGGGGATGGTGTACTAGAGTGCCCAGGGTGTAGGAGTCTATTTATGCTTGACCAGAACTTTTGTGGATTATTATGGTGGGTTTCCTGTAGTTTACAAAAGTAGTTCTTTTTGTCGATGAGTATAGCTTCTTTTGTAATATTTCTCAACTGTCTAAAGGTTTGTTGCTCAGAGATAGTTCTGGTAGCTCTCTACCTGGCCCAAAATTTATCCCTAAGCAATATATTTTGTGTCTTTTGACAGCCAAGGGGCAGGTTTGGACTTCATTCTAATAGACCGTTTAGGTGCGTGCTCATCTAGGATTGTTAAGAATTTAGAGTTAAAATATTTAAAAGCCTCTTCAAGTGGAAGAGTCTTTAGAGGGTCCCAGTCACAAACATTAAGTTCATTTTAGAAAAAAAACAGGGTTAAAGTGTTTATTGGACCATGAGGTCCTATAAGTGGGGGTGTTAGGAATGTAATTTGTATGTCTTATAATGTAAGTTAAGGTATGATCACTTAAATCATCAGGCAAAGTTCCTACTTTGTAAGTTTGTTGCTGTTTATTAATAAGAATCCAATTTAAGATACTCTCTTTTTTGTTTGGTTTGTTTATTCTAGTAGTGGTGGTGATTGTTTGACTAAATCCATGAAGATTAATATGTGAAGAAGAGAAGCCTGTATTGACACACTTACAGTCGGTATTGAAATCACCTAGTACAATTGTTTCTTGTGGATAGGTAGTAGATACCCAGCTTAGAATATCCTCTATTGTAGTGATATTATTTCCAGGAGGTAGGTAGATACAGATGATGTTAAGGGATTTGCTAGTATTGAGTTGCAATCTGGAGATAAGGACTTCAGCCTTACTATATTGGGGTGGGATATAGGGAATAGAGGAGATCTGTAGTCCAGTTTTAAAGAGAAGAGCTACTCCTCCACCCTTATGTTTAGTGTGGTCTAGTCTCAATATATTATAACCTGGGGGAATTATTTCATTGCCCTTAGTTCCAGGTTTTAACCAAGTTTATGTGAGACAGAAGATATCAAAGGAATGAATATCAAGAAGGGCATGGAGATGGGCAACTTTGTTGTTGATACTGCAGATATTAAGATGTCCTATTAGTAAGGGGTTGGAGAGACTGGTCAAGGCAGGTAAGGTAGAGGGAGTGATGTTGTGAGTTGTTACAGTAGACACATTGTTGGTCCTGGATTGGGGTGGATATCACCATCTTTTAAGTTTAGAGCTTTTAGCCTAGAAACTGGGTTCTTGAACAACACTTGATGCAGAATCACACAATAAAATGGTTTAGCGCTTTCATCTGGCAACAGCAGATTTCTTCAGAACCATATTGTTCTCTGCATCATCAATTTAAATAACCAAAAATTTGGCGCCAAAACATTAATTAATGGTTAATTATTCATTGTTATATCAAATATGCATTCAATCATAGTGTACTTTCCTTATTAATCGTACTGGAGTAAATATTATAAATTTTACATATATTATTTATACAATGTGTTTAAAATTTAAACAGTATATTTACAATTTAAGTTATTAAATTAAATTAAAAAGTTGTTTAATTAAAACTCACAAGTAAATGTCTATATGCATAGTTCATAACTAGACCTACCATTGTGGTCAAAACTGTGTCATACCTAAATACACCCTACCTAACTACAAGGAGTTGTATACATATATAAATAACCACTGTCTAAGTCAGCCTGCCCATATCAATGCTTACTTAAAAAGTTAAAATCCTGGCTAGTATTCTATTACAACAAATGCTGTATAATGAAACTAAAATATACCAATTTATCAAAATATGTATAAAAATGTCATAAAAATGTTTGGGAGAAAATAATAAAGTGAACTTTTATTTATATAGACAACAGCCTAATGAGTAAAGTCTACCAACCTAGTATTGTATTAGGAGTAAGTTTTCACTAGTGGGGGCTGTCGAAGTAGGAGCATGTGTGCTGATGTTGAATGCATATAAATACAGTTAATAAAATTGTTTAAAAACTTCATGGACATCCCAAAATTAAAAAAGGCTTAATAATAACTTTTTTTTTACTAAGCCTTTTTTAATTTTGGGAAGCCTTTTTTAATTTTGGGATGTCCATGAAGTTTTTAAATAATTTTATTAACTGTATTTATATGCATTCAACATCAGCACACATGCTCCTACTTCGACAGCCCCCACTAGTGAAAACTTACTCCTAATACATTACTAGGTTGGTAGACTTTACTCATTAGGTTGTTGTCTATATAAATACAAGTTCACTTTATTATTTTCTCCCAAACATTTTTATGACATTTTTATACATATTTTGATAAATTGGTATATTTTAGTTTCATTATACAGCATTTGTTGTAATAGAATACTAGCCAGGATTTTAACTTTTTAAGTAAGCATTGATATGGGCAGGCTGACTTAGACAGTGGTTATTTATATATGTATACAACTCCTTGTAGTTAGGTAGGGTGTATTTAGGTATGACACAGTTTTGACCACAATGGAAGGTCTACCTATGAACAATGCATATAGATATTTACTTGTGAGTTTTAATTAAACAACTTTTTAATTAAATAACTTCAATTGTAAATACACTGTTTAAAATTTTAAATACATTGTATAAACAATATATGTAAAATTTATAATATTTATTTCAGTACGATTAATAAGGAAAGTACACTATGATTGAATGCATATTTGATGTAATAATGAATAATTAACCATTAATTAATGTTTTGGCGCCAAAATTTGGTTATTTAAGTTGATGATGCAGAGAACAATATGATTCTGAAGAAATCTGCTGTTGCCAGATGAAAGCGCTAAACCATTTTATTGTGTGATTCTGCATCAAGTGTTGTTCAAGTGCACTATTACGTATTGTATCGTACTGCTTTGGAACTGTTCATCTATGTGGTTTGTGGAATAAAATCATGAGCATTATTTTGGTCGAGAGTTTACTTCATTACACTTTGGCGTGATCACTCCCGTTCTACCCGGGTGTTTGGTACTGGATTGGATTTCTACACTGGTTGTTGTGCTATTTTTTCTCGTTACTAGTTAGAAACTGGGTTGTAAATATAGTTAGTTAGATATTTAGCTTCCTTACGGTAGGGTTATGGAATTTAATGCATGTAAGTCGATGGTATTTGGCTAGTAGGTAACATGGAGTGGATGTGATATTTATATGAATATGGGTAAGGGTATTGTTTTGAAAATATGTTTGTTTTGGAGAGTAGTTGAAGTGGTAGTAATTCACTTTTTCAAAGGAGGTAAGGAGATATGCAGAAATGAGGACAGGTATAAGTAAGGCTAGGAGTATTAACTTATTTAGGAGAGCTTTAGTTGTTGTGGGCATATTGCTACGATTGCTTGTACAACTATGGCTCGGT
Source organism: Protopterus annectens (assembly GCF_019279795.1). Lineage (NCBI taxonomy): Eukaryota > Metazoa > Chordata > Ceratodontiformes > Protopteridae > Protopterus > Protopterus annectens. The sequence goes on from NC_056747.1 coordinate 873,549,522, forward strand.
TCCCTGTACAACTACAAAAAAAGTTGTACAGGGATGAGGGAATAGAAGGAATGAAGGTATGATAGAGTGTTAGAAGGAAGAATTATAAAGGAAGTAAATAGGGAATAATACTGAAGGTGGAGGTACTAAAGACGGTTGAGGAGAAAGGTGGTTTAGGAGGGATGTGGTTAAGTTGTATAGATTGGTTGAGGCATAGGATAGGGTAGAGTATCAGAGGGGATGTGGTAAGGAAATATAAGTTTAGGACCACTGGGGGTGGGTGGGAATTGGGGGTGGAGTAGGGGAGCGGAGTAGGCCCACAGAGCGAACGAAGCGGAATAGAGCCAAGAAGACCAGTGCAAAGGAAAAACAATCAGAGAGGTAGGGAGGTGAATTCTAAGTAAGGTATCTAGGCTGTCAGGGACTATGAAGTAGGGGAGTAGAAAGCCGATAAGGGTAAATGCAATAGCAAAGGGAAAAGGTAAAGTAGGTGACTGAGGCAAAAAGAGTCAGAATCTAGTAAATAACCAAGGCTAGATGCAGGTAAGTAATGGGAGGTAAAGGGTACTACTGCCCTCTAGTGGTCACTCTAGGTACTATCAAATAACACTTATCTCGATAGTATAACAAGTAAAAGTGGGGGGAAATAGGAGAAGAGAGAAGAAAAATAGAATAAGTGGATAAAAGGAAGGGGGAGTGTCACAACAGGGAGGCTAAATTGGGGAGTATATGGGATGTAGTATAGGTGGCTATAGCTGCTGGTTGTCCTGGCAGGGAGCATTTTCTTACACAAAAATGAGACAGGATATTGCTCAGTTAAGATCTAAGAAGCAGTGTACACATACTTCCAAATAATTATTCCTGCTTCTCAAGTACAGTATATGGAGGACAAGGCTCTTATTCCTGTACTGAGAGGAGGTATCAGAAACTTTGCTGATGACTAGGATATCTCAGGGCTTCTGCCAGGCAGTAGAACATGGAAGCTGGGGGGTTTTCACTAGCAGGAGGGTTTCACACTTGAAGGGAAGTAGAGAGAAAGCGTTAAGGAAACAGAGCAATATTAGCCCATGTACAAGTAAAAGCAGCAGCAGTTAAGCACCAAATATAGTGATACACAGTACATGCAAAAAACCTTCAAGAATAGAAGGCAAGGCTACAAGAACCACAGATAAATGAGTCAGTTAGGCAGCAGTGTAATTAGAACATACTGTAAAATATTCAATACAACATAGCCTATAAATGTACATCTATAAGAAACCTGGACCTTTACCTAAGCAGCAAGTTCAGATTATAAAAGTACAAACAACATGTCTAAAAACCAAAGTTTGTAAAACCAAATTGTGATAGTCTAAGCTATATATTCTGAATACACACAATTTTATATAAGTATGACCAATGGGAAGTTTCAAGACTAAATAGCCCTTCCGCAGTGAAAGGCAAACAGCAATATATCCTGAGGGTACAAACACCGGGAGCTTGGGATTTTATCCTACTTGTTAAAAAGATAGTTTACCCGTTAGGGAGGCAGTCTATCAGTATGCTGAAACAGAGCTAAAAATCAGCCTATCAGGGCTTAGTAGTGTTTGGATAATATGAAGAAGATTAGTGAGAAGCATAGTCTGTCTGCCACCTAACCTGTGGTTGAGAGGTGTTAGTAAGTAAGATGATTAATAAGATGCAGAGTCTATCTGCCATCTAACCTCTGGTTGAGGGATGTTTTTAAGCAAGAATATTAGTGATAAGCACAGCTATCTGCCACCTAGCCTGCAGCTGAAAGATGTTAGTAAGTAAGGTGATTAGTGAGATGTAGAATCTATCCGCCACCTAACCTGTGGTTGAAAGAGATAAGTGAGCAGCACAGTCCATCTGCCACTTAAGAGTGTGGGAAGCTGCCTTATGACAGACAAATGGTAGCAACAGTGCAGCATGTAGGTGGAAAAGTAGAAGTACAACACCAGTCTAAATGCTACCTGTTTTATCAGAATGCGGACTGGCATAGTCTACCTGCTACATAAACTGTAGGTGAATAGCAATAATTATCTGCCACTTAGACTGTGGAAAGCTGCCCAGTCAAAAAAATTCAAGCTAAAGTACAGTACGGCGAAGAATAAAAGTACAAGATCAGCCTAAATGCTACCACTGATGTCAGAATGTGGAGTAGCTATTTGCCAGATAGACTGTTGATGAATAGCAATAAGCACCGTCTAATTGCCACTTGGACTGAAGAGGGAAATATAGATAGGTTAAAATTGATGTAAGCACTTGTCTTATATACTGTTGGTCAAGTATGGCTGCAGTACACATAAGTGCAGGAAGACGTGAATTTGAAGTGGAATAGTGGATGAACAGTTTATCTGTCTCTTAGACTTTATGTAGGAGTACTTTGCACATAAGTATAAAAGTGCTGAATTGTCAGTAAAAGCAGACTTAATAAATTGCTACTTGTAGTATAAGAATGTGAGACTTGTATTAGGGAGTGGTTCAGTTTGTGTGAAATATAATGTATTAGAAAACAGAGAAAAATACTGTGTCAATGTCTCTTAGACTAGAGAAAAAGAAGAGGTTATTGATACAGGTCTTATAAAGTGTTAGTATAGTATGGTTGTATATTTGGCTCATTTAGTACAGAAGGGTGTCATTTGGGGTGTAAGAGGAGCAGGGAAAGAGTGGGGATGGAGGTGATACTATGGTGGTGGACTTTAGGTGTTGCAGAATGATAAATCATATTGTTTATAGATTGAAAGAGTGAAGAGAGTGTACCTTAGATAAACATTTAGTTTAAGAGGAAAGAGTGTGTTATTTTGAGTTGTTTTGCTTAGTGAAAAAGAATTGCTAAAGAGGGGGTGGTGCAAAGGAGTGCTGTGTGTGCTGATGTGTACCCTAAACATATGCTTGAATTATGGTATGATGATGTTACAGGTATTTATTGGTGGTTTACTGAGTGCAGACTACTGGGTATGTCTATGTGAGTAATAATCTATTGGTATGGGTGGTGACTGGTAATGAAGATAGGGTGGGGAGTGAAGCAAAGCCTCACATAGAGTGGCTGAGCAGAGTAGGGCTAACCTCTCAAGTATTGTGAATAACAGAGTAGGTAAGACCCAGTGGATTGTTATGTTCTAGGTGGCAATGCTCTCAGAAGGGCTTAGACTACATATTAGGTATAAGTGACGTGACCTGTAATTGTGATACTCGTCTGGCATATGTAACAGCCACCATAAAGATAGTTTTCCAGGTCATTAATTTTAGTTCATACTTAGCTGAAGGTTCATACGAAGATTATGTTAAAAGTTTGCAAAACAATGCTGAAATCCCAAGGAGCAGTGGGATCATTTACTGGGGGTTTAAGTAGCAAAGTCCCACTTAAAAAGGCTTTGCAAAGTTTGGAGGAAGCTAAAGATGAATTATTTACTCCCATATGAAAATTGGAAATGGCAGTTAGTTACACTTTGATAGTAGAAGAACTAGCACCTTGATTGAAAACTGAAGCTAACAATTCAAGGACTTTAAGAACTGGTGCTGAAAAGGGGTCAGATCCTTTTGCTGGGCCCAAATGACAAATCATTTCCATTTACTTTTGTAAAGTTTCCTAGTGGAAGATTTATGGTATGATAAAAGAATGTGACAGATAGGGGAGGAGAGCCTAGTCTGTCTAGCGATCAATGGAACTGGAGAAATCATGAGGTCAATTTTAGGCCTCAAATGTTTGGATGAATCATGTCTGCCAGGTGAGACAGTAAGTCTGAAGTTGGATCCAGAATACATGGAGGGTGAAGGAGATGAGGCCAAAGAAAGGGGAACCAAATTTGACAAAGCCAATAAGGGGCAATCTGTATTAATGTGCTCTTCAGTTGAGATGCTTTCTGAAGATATTTGTGGATTAGGGGTAATGGGGGGTAGGCATAATGGAGACCGGAGGGCCAATCATAAAATAGAGCATTCCTCAGTGTCTCCCCAGTGGGGGGAATGATGGCAAAAAACCTGCTGCACTTGTAGAGAGGAGATGAAAAGAGGTCACAGCATGGTTGGCTCCATCGAAGGAATATCTTCTCCACCATCTTCATGTTGAGAGACCACTCATGAGGCATCAGAATAGACCTGCTCAATTTGTCTGAAATCATGTTGGACTTCCCTGGGATCAACGTTGCTATCAGAAAGTGGTTGGATGAGACCCCCATTGCAGTAGCTTCTCAACAAAGGGAGTAAGATTTGGTTCACCCTTGTTTGTTGATGTACTAGACTACTGACATATTGTCCATCTGAATTTCAATTGTCCCAGTGGGAACAGTGTCTTATAAGGCCTGCAATGATAGGAGAACAGCTCTCATTTCCCAGACATTTATGTGCATGTTGACCTCTTCCGTGGACCAAGTATCTTGGACTGTTCTTCCCAAGAAGTGCTTACCCCACTCACTCAGAGAGACATCTGTGGTCACTATGGCCTTGGGTTGGGGAATAAAAAAGGGATGGCTTTTTTGAAGTTGACTGGAATGTATACACCATAAAAGAACATTTTTGCAAGCTTGCGTTATTTTGACCTGAGTCAATAGTGGTTGATGAAAGATAGACCACTGGGTTACGAGTGTCCATTGTAGAATTCTCATGTGGTACCTTGCCAATGGATCCAAAATCCAAGGTGAAAAGAACGGAGATGACAACCAGAGATAGTAGAATACCATCAAAAGTTCACTTTATTAACACTACCAATGTCACACGTTTTCGTCTATAGAACATAGACTTCATCAGAACTAAATACAGTAAAAGGCCTTTCCTATTCTTTATATACTTATAGGCTGAAAGATATACCTATCACAAACATCATTCAATAAAGTCATTAATTATTTAAATAAGTAAGTAAATTAATTGATTAAGTAAATAAAGCACTTAGTGGTTGGAGACTCTATCCACAAACACGTTCTTTGAAATTGCACTAACACATCTTAAAACACTTTTAGTTACCTCTATAAGAACTTGAAAATTAATTTTAATAAATATTATTTTTATAAAAGACAGTGTTGAATAAATAGACTTCTAGAGTAACTTAACAAATATAAATATATATATATATATATATATATATATATATATATATATATATATGTATAAAATATATGCATATAAAACACATACAGTAACATCACCTTCTGGCCTGTGAGTTAATAGGTCCTTGATAAAAAAACAATATATATGATAAAATCCTCTTATGGATGACATAAAATAACCAAAAAACAATATGAAACACCAAATACCAAACTGGTAAACAGGAATACAGTCCACGAGCTGAGAACCAAGTGCTGATTACTTATTTATTTAATTCGAATGGTAAGCTGATAGCGACACAAAACAAAAAGTCCAGTACATCCAATACATCAAGTGCTTTCACCCGGGCTCTCCCAGGCTTTCTCAAGACAAACTACTACACATTTCAATGGAACTATTTATACTAAACCTTGCCAATTAACAATGTAATTAGTCTTTCAATCAATTAATTAAAACATTCTTGATTATTTGATTACAAGTTTTGCCCTTTGAAGTAAGTGTTAAAACACATATTGTGAAAAGCTTTAAAAACAATTTTAAAAAACAATTTTACAAACTATCTATATATATATGCTTTCATTACAAATTTGTGGTCACTTATACTAAATAAAGTATAAGGTATAAAATGTTTAAAAACATTATAATTCTTTAACATTTTAATTGCAACAAACCAGCAGATGTTAATAAAATTTAAAAATCATTTGTAATGTGCTACCACTACATGTATATAAGAAATAAGAAATAAGAAACAACACACTTTTAAAAACCTTTATGCGCTTCTTAATGGACTATGATTTATAAGTACATAGCTATTATAACTTCGCCCTTCTAAGTTTAAGTATACTACTTAAACTTAAGACGTCATTAAGGCCAGGGGATCTTGTAGCATCTAATTTTAGCTGCCAAAGCAGCTCCCTGTATTCTAGAGAAGTTTCCCAATCACCTCCTCTGGGGTTAGACTTCACCTGCTCTAATACTATAAACCTAAGGTCCATATGTTTACAAACCAAAGAGTGCTTAAAGAATGCATTTGATTCTTTTCCTTTACTAACTTCGTAGAGATGCTCATATATTCTTTTTGCCAGTGTCCTTTTGGTTTTGCCAACATAAAAACTAAAACAATGCTGGCAAAACCCAAGATATATTACCCCCTTTGTTTTACAGTTGAAATAACCTGGGGATCCAATATAAACTTCCCTTGATTTCAAGTAGAGGCCTTTGGTGTTAATAATGTAAGGACACTGTTTGCAAGTTTTACACTTAAATGTGCCCATTGAGGGTTGTCCACTCCGTTCTTGACCAACCAACTTTGTCTCAAATAGATCTTTAAGATTCATATTTCTTCTTCTGATGAATTGTGGTTTGCATCCAAGAACTTGTTTGAGTTCATCATTCATAGTCAAAACTGGCCAGTATTTTTCTACAATATTTTCTACCACTACACATTCACTACTATTTGTATGAACAAATGCACTACCCTGTTCTTTAAATTTATTACTTGTTGTAAGTGCTTCCTGCCTGCGTTCTTCACCTAATAAAGGAAAGTACTTATCCTTCCTTTTATTTGTAACCTCCAACACTACAGAATCAATCAACTGTGTGGGGTAGCCTCCTTCTATAAATAATACCTTAAAAAAAGCAACTTCTTCTTTAAATATATTCTCTTCACTACACATCCTAGAAGCTCGGATAAGTTGCCCCTTGATAATCCCTCTCTTTTGAAATAGTGGGTGACTACTATCAAAGTGAAGTAACATATTAGAGTAACTTTTCTTCCTATAAATGCCAGATTGAAAACACCCCTGTTCTAAGTTCTTACAAAGGTTTACATCAAGATAGTGTAAATTAGCTGTACTGATATTGCTTGTAAATTTAAGGAACTCTATACTAGAGTTAATATAACAAATAAATCGCTCTAGCTCATCTATGTTTCCCTTCCAAAAAATACAAATGTCATCAAGGTAATGTTGATAGTGTACCAAGCATTTAGTCCAATCAGTGTTGAATATGTATTTTGATTCCCAATAAGCTAATACAATGTTAGCATAAGCTGAGGCACAGGGTGTGCCCATTGCAACCCCTCTTTTCTGTCGAAACAATTCCCCATTAAAATAGATAAAATTGTTGTTAAGAATTGTTTCCATGAATTCTACTAGGAGTGCTATAATGTTGGCTTTCAATTTTGAATGACTTGCTAACATATCATTAAACCATGTTAGTCCTGTGTCATGTGGAATGCTTGGAAACAATTCAACAACATCAATTGTGACCAAATATTGTGTCTCATCATAAAATTCTTTCTTAACACTCCTTAAAAATTCCCAAGAGTCCTTACAAAGAAACTGAAGGGATGCTACAAAGTTTTTTAGTGTAATATCCACAAATTTTCCTAATGGTTCTGTGATGCCTTTTGTTCCGGCTACAATTGGTCTGAACTGCAAAGGATTTAATTCTTTGTGGACTTTAGGAATACCAAAAATAATGGGAGTTAATGGCTTCTGTACTAACAAATAGTTAAATAGTTGTTCATTAATCGCGCCTTGGTAGAGGTGGTCTTCCAGCATGTATCTAATTTTAGCATATGCAACATTACGCTCATTTATTGAAACTTCACTGTATTGTTCATTGTCGTGCAGTGAAGAATAAAGGGAGGCTTCGTAATCATGCTAATACATAAGGACTACCCCCCCTTTGTCTGTTTTCATTACTCTAACGCCATCATTGTTTAGTTGTTTGATCAGCTTAAAAGATTTATCAGATAAGTTGTTGTATTTATCACTCAGTTTCTTTATCTGGATGTTCCTAATTTCAACTTCGACCATTTCTTCAAATGTTTGTAAGGCAGGGTGCAAAGATGGGTTCCATGTGCTTGATCTATGAAACATACTGTTAGTCATTCTTTTACCTTTAAAGTTGATATTCAAATTCAATTGCCGTGTGAATAATTTCAAATCTAATATGGTTTTAGGAATGTTAATGGATTTAGTTGGCACAAAGTGTAACCCCTTAGTGAATAATTCAAAATGTGACTCGTTTACAACAATATCAGTAAAATTATAGATGGAAAAGTTACCTTTTTTAACAATGTTACACACTAAACCGTCCATCTCATTCATTTCAAAACTACTATCATTTGAATTACAACATTCTATCTCCTTAGTTTGTTCCACTATCTTGGCGTATGGGTGTGCTGTCTGTTCACTTGTCTCCCCTGGCCATAATGAAAACCCTGCTCGAACTGGTTCTGTTGTTGGTTGGACTTTTGTGCCAACCTTTCACTCCTTCTTGGGCCTTGAGCCTCTAACTCTTCTTCAAAAATATTTTCTTGTTCAATATTTTTATTATTAAAATCATTATTGTGGTCACGGGACCATCTGTTTCTAACATGAACACTATACGCTAGCCCCTTATTGTAGTCTTGTAGGTCACGCTCGAGCTTTTTGATTTTTCTATTCATAATTCTTACACAATGGTTATCAACTTCTTTAAAAACGTTCTTATAGTCTCTTTTAATACCATTAAAACTAAAGTCGCTGACAATAGAATTGTTGAGGGCGTTTGCTTCAGTTAACAATACAGAAGCCTTGCCCTCATAATCTTTCACCAGAGCAGGTGAAGTTTAACCCCAGAGGAGGTGATTGGGAAACTTCTCTAGAATACAGGGAGCTGCTTTGGCAGCTAAAATTAGATGCTACAAGATCCCCTGGCCTTAATGACGCCTTAAGTTTAAGTAGTATACTTAAACTTAGAAGGGCAAAGTTACAATAGCTATGTACTTATAAATCATAGTCCATTAAGAAGCGCATAAAGGTTTTTAAAAGCATGTTGTTTCTTATTTCTTATTTCTTATATACATGTAGTGGTAGCACATTACAAATGATTTTTAAATTTTATTAACATCTGCTGGTTTGTTGCAATTAAAATGTTAAAGAATTATAATGTTTTTAAACATTTTATACCTTATACTTTATTTAGTATAAGTGACCACAAATTTGTAATGAAAGCATATATATATATATAGATAGTTTGTAAAATTGTTTTTTAAAATTGTTTTTAAAGCTTTTCACAATATGTGTTTTAACACTTACTTCAAACGGCAGAACTTGTAATCAAATAATCAAGAATGTTTTAATTAATTGATTGAAAGAGTAAATACATTGTTAATTGGCAAGGTTTAGTATAAATAGTTCCATTGAAATGTGTAGTAGTTTGTCTTGAGAAAGCCTGGGAGAGCCTGGGTGAAAGCGCTTGATGTATTGGATGTATTGGACTTTTTGTTTGTGTCGCTATAGGCTTACCATTCGAATTAAATAAATGACATAAAATAAAAAAACTGAAGTGTGTAATGAGGCGAATAAAATATCCCAGTAGAAGTGTTCACATTAAAGTTTTGCAGCCCTTAACTTTAAAAGTGAGGCAATATTAATATTTTCATTTAAACCTGGATTTCTTCCTGCATCTAAGGTGACCTGCCAATAGGGCTCCCTATATTCTGACAGGTTTTCCCAGTGTCCACCCCTTTGGTACACTTGTACCTGTTCAAGAATAAAGAAACATAAATCAGAGGGTTTCCTATTACCCCCAACACCCTGCCCGGGGGGGGGGGGGCGAGGCGGAGAGGATATCGAGGGAAGAAGGGGAAATATTAGAACCCCGGAGTACTCCTATTTACAATGAAGGGGTCCAATACACCTACAACAATTTTAATATTTTTAATTACAGTGAAACAGTACTTACTGTTAATCATTTTAAGCTACTGGCCAAAGGATTTAAATATATCCCCAACACTAAGGGGGATATTAGTAAGTTTTTGTTGGATTTTAAGCTTTTTTTGAGAAAGATGAATTTTTCATTGTTATCCCAGGGTCAAAAACAAGTATATGAAGGGAGTATATTAAGATGAAAAGTACTTTCAACACTAGCCACCCTCAGTTAAAAAATTTTGAATTAGTGGTTGATAAACGTATCAGGCAGTGGCAAATTGAAAACCAACAGTGTAGAAATTACAATCTTGATAAGAAAGAATGGGATGCGTTGAATGACTTGAGGATGGATCGAAATATTTGGGTTATGAAACCTGATAGAGGGGGTGGTGCAGTTATTATGAATACTTTAATTTATGAAGGAAAAATGTTACATTTATTGGGGGTTACTGATACATACAGGTGAGTATCGATCAATGAGATAAATATTGCCTTTAAAAAATTGATTTGGCATTAAATGATTTATTTCTTGAAAAGTTGATTGACTTGAATGACCTTAACTACTTGACTAACAGTAAACCTAGGATTCCTGCAATATTTGGAATACCCAAAGTGCACAAAGATATGAGTGACCCACCCCTAAGGCCAATTGTTTCGGCCGATGGTTCTAAAATATCACCTGTTGCTAAGTTTCTTGATGTTAAACTTAAGACCCTCTGGGGTACTAACACTCAGATTCATAAAGACTCCTGGGAATTTTTGAAGGGAGTGGACCCGAATGTAAATTATGAAAAAGTGATTTGTTTACTGTGATCCCCCATAGTACTGGCCTTCAGTGGTTGGAAGCCTTTTTGGTGGAGAAATGTAAGGTTTCCAACAATTGCCTGCACTTAATTCTCTATTTGATGGAGTTAGTTTTATTTAACAACTTCATATTTTTGGTGGAGAATTCTTCCACCAAATAAAGGGCGTAGCTATGGGGGCCAATTGTGCCCCACGTATGCCAACATTGTTTTAGCTTGGTGGGAAAAAGAGTTTATTTTAGAATCTGAATTTAAGAACTACTGGTTGCGATATTCTAGATTCCTGGATGATATTTGTGTATTTTGGGTGGGGGTCTGATGAAAAATTATATGAGTTTTTATCATATATTGAAACCACCAAATTTTTTGCACTTTACTAGCAATGTTTCTAAGAACATCTTACATTTTTTGGATGTGTCAATAGAAAAGTTTGACAAGGGAAATATTAAATCTAAGAATTTTTCGTAAAAGTACTTATTCAAATTCCTTTTTACATTTTAATAGTTCTCATCCCATGTTTCAGGAAAAAGTGCCTGGTGAGGGGGCAATACATCCAAACTAGTAGGATGACCTCCTCTGACTGTGATTTTGAATTAGAATGTGACCTCCTCGACCGTCTTTTCAGGGAAAAGGGGTACCCTATTGATTTTTTACATGACATTAGAACTGAAGTTCTTTCTAATAGAGGTACAAAATTCTACCCTATTCTAAGGTTGGGTAGTGTTAACAGTAGTCAACAAGACCAGGCCGTGAAGGAAACATTAGATAGGGCTGAGAACCATAGGGCTTTTATTATTGAGTACAATACTGATTTCTTTCATTGCAATAATATAGTTAGAACTGAATGGGAAAACTTTTTGGAGTTTACTGATTTGCCATTTGAAAAAAACCTGCCTTTGAAAATTGTCTTTAAGAGGGGGAGGAATTTAAAAAATCTCCTGGAAGATCATGGAAGATCTGTGAATTGTAGTGGTAAACATAAAGGAACATACCATTGTGGGGTTTGCTCCCAATGCCAATATTGCACATTGAGAATGGGTTTATATACCTAGCAGAGATAACAAGATTAGTGGTCAGTTATATTTTAACTGTAACAGTGAAAGTGTGGTCTATTTGGCCATTCGTTCCCCCTGTGGTGCATTTTATATTGGTAAGATGGAGCGGAATATTAGAAGATGTATTTATGAACACACCTATGAGATTAAGACAAAAATAGAAAAATGCCCTGTTTAAACATTCTCTGGGGTGCCTACAGGCAAAGTTTAACTTTTTTTATTCTTGAACAGATACAAGTGGACCAAAGGGGTGGACACTGAGAAAACCTGTTGGAATATAGGGAGCTCTATTGGCAGGTCACCTTAGATGCAGGAAGAAATCCAGGTTTAAATGAACATATTAATATTGCTCCACTTTTAAAGTTAAGGGCTGCAAAACTTTAATGTGAACACTTCTACTGGGGTATTTTATTCGCCTCATTACACACTTCAGTTTTTTTATTTTATGTCATCCATAACAGGATTTTATCATATATATTGTTTTTTATCAAGGACCTATTAACTCACAGGCCAGTAGGTGGTGTTATTGTATGTTTTTTATATACATATATTTTATACACACATATATATATATATATATATATATATATATATATATATATATATATGTGTGTGTATATATATCTGTTTTTATATTTAAGTTACTCTAGAAGTCTATTTATTCAACACTGTCTTTTATAAAAATAATATTTATTAAAATTAATGTTCAAGTTCTTATAGAGGTAACTAAAATTGTTTTAAGATGTGTTAGTGCAATTTTAAAGAATGTGTTTGTGGATAGAGTCTCCAACCACTAAGTGCTTTATTTACTTAATTAATTTACTTACTTATTTAAATAATTAATGACTTTATTAAATGATGTTTGTGATAGGTACATCTTTCAGCCTATAAGTATATAAAGAATAGGAAAGGACTTTTGTTGTATTTAGTTCTGATGAAGTCTATGTTCTATAGACGTAAACGTGTGACATTGGTAGCGTTAATAATACTTTTGATAGTATTCTACTATCTCTGGTTGTGATCTCCATTCTTTTCACCTTGGATTTTGGATTATTTGCTTTGGTTGGCAGAAATTCTCTTGTGTTTTTGCTACCTTGCCAATGGAGCCAAAATAATTGCTGCTGACATGGACCCTAAGGCTTGGAGAATCAATTGAGCTGACAGGGAAGAATTTTGAATGATCTTTTTGACCTGGAAGTGAATAGATTCAACTCTGGACAGAGGGAAAGAAGCTATGTAAGTGACTGTATTGAGTAAGGCACCAATGAATTCTAGTATTTATGTTGGTTCAAGGTGAGATTTTTTTGCGATTGACTGAAATTCCCCAGGTGAGAGCATAACTGAAGTACGTAATCTCGAGCTTGAATCAGATGATGCCTGGTCACAGTGGTTATGAGCCACTTGTCCAAATATGGAAAATCCCAGAATCCTTGCAGTCTCAAGAGAGCTGCTACTACTGCCATACACTTGGTAAACATTCTGGGAGCTGTGATAAGATCAAAGGGCAGAGCTCTGAATTGTTAATGACTGGCTCCCAGCCAAAAGCATGGATATCTCCTGGGTTGTCTGTTCATTTTGATGTGATAGTATGCATCCTGTAGATCTATTTGAGCACATCCAATTGTCTTTGTGCAGGACTGGCATAATGGATTAAACCATAACAGTCTGGAACTTTGTGTACTGAACTGACTGATTCAGATTGCAGAGATCCAAAATTGGTCTCCAGTCCCCTGTTTTCTTTGACACTAGAAAGAACCTTGAATAAGTTCTAGACACTTTCTGGTCTGGGGGGACCTCTTGGATGACTCTTTTTTTCTAGCAGCCTGTTTATTTCTTGTGCTGTTGTTTCCCTCTGACTGGGTGGAATGTCAGGTATATTTTTTGAAACCAGTGGGGCTGGAAGGGAAAATGGTATTACATAACCTCTGGATAATCTCCTCTGCACCCACGATTCTTTTGTAATTTCTTGTCAGGCTCTCTGGTGCAGGGATAAATGACCCCTGATTGCCTTCAGGGATGGACAGTTGGACCTCCTTTCAGGAGTACTGATAGAACTTGTCAGAGAAGGTATCCCTGGATCCTTGGTTTTGCAGACCACCTCAGCTGTGGGGGTGGCATCTTCCATTAGAGATCCCCCTCTGCCCCTGGATGAACTGTCTCCACGTGGAACTTGGAAGGGGTCCTAGGATTTCTTGAACCACATTTTTCAACTGCCTCATTGGTTACTAGAGAAGGTGATCTGAGGGGTCAAAAGATGGATGCTCACAGCAGACAGGGCTTTGCCATCTTGCTCACACCTAGAGAGTCTGTCTTTTACTTTGAGGCCAAATAATAAACTTCCTTCAAAGGAAGCACTGAAGAAGAAAGATTTTAATGGTTCTGCAAAGTCCCACAAGCACATCCAGGCATGTCTTCTGATAGAAATGCTTCAACCCACCACCCTTGAGGTACCTTCAGCTGTGTGTGAGATAAGCCTCATGAACAGGTCAGAAATGGACTGGAGGGTAGCCAACTACAAGGAATAGTGCTATTTCCTTCAGAGAATGTGGTCTCAGAGAAGGATTTGGTAAGTTCCTTAATCAAATCTCTCTGAAGTCTTGTGTAGTATGGCAAATAATCCAGTGACAACAGGGCGAAGGTCATTGAAGCATAGAGTCACTTCCCAACCCTGTCCAGTGCCCTAAACTCCCTGTTAGGGGGTAGACAGAGGAACTTTACTCCATTAGATCCTTCTTCGTGGCTGCAGCTACAACCATGGCCTCAACTGGTACTCCCTTGTTCATATATGTTTTTTCCTTAGGTGGTGCTGGGATCCTATCTAGCCTCTTAGGATAGGCTGAAAAGAATGAGGTTCCTTCCACTCCTGTCAAGAGATCAAATCAAAGAGTTCACTGGTGAGAGGAATCACCCAGGCCAGGAGGTAGACAGGCCAGCTCCAAAAGCCTCCAAGAATACAGACTCCTCTAGGCTTGCTCTTTGCTTTAGGAGTTCTAGGATGTCTCCAAATGAGACATCTGGTAGTGATCTTGAGGACCCTTCCTCCTCATCATATTTGGTATCTTCTGTGACAGAATCTTGTGGAGAATCCAAGTGCCTCCTTTTGCACTTTTTCTTCCTGGGAAATCCTTTGGTGGGGTGCTCCAGAGAAGTATCAGAAGAAATTACTAAACCCTACTGGGTATCCTGGTGAATAATTTGGACTGGCTATCCCATTGGCACAGTTGGTTGAGGCTGTAGACACAAACATGAGATGGGTAGTCTGAGCCAAAGAAGGGAGAGAAGTCCGAACCCTAAGAACAGAAAGCTCTCTCCACTACTTCAAATGCAGAATGCCTCAGAGAGAGAAGGAGACCGACTGTGCCAAGAAGACATGCTTACAGACCATAGGCTCCCTCCACTCCAAAGGCAGACTTCTCGAGGAAGGGGTCAAAGCCAAGCTATCCCGAGTGCCAAAGCTCTGAGAGGCAAAGATGCTCTGACAACTTCAGAGTCGACTCCAGCACCCGGAATCGACACCAACACTATGGCTTTGAGAACCATCCGGCTCCGGTCCACTTAGAGACACCACCGGAGTCAAAGATAGTTGTATCTTTAGATCCGATATGGACAGCTCCAGAATCTTCAGATCCAATGGCTCCAAAGCCAGTGGTTGAAACAGAGAAGGATCCAGTAAACGTGCAGTAGGACTGATAAAGGTCTCTGGACCAGATGGGGTTGGAGCTGGAAGAACCCTCATTTGAATATGCATCGAGAGGAGCATCCTCATCAT
The DNA here is from genome assembly GCF_019279795.1 of Protopterus annectens. Lineage (NCBI taxonomy): Eukaryota > Metazoa > Chordata > Ceratodontiformes > Protopteridae > Protopterus > Protopterus annectens. The sequence continues at coordinate 873,564,871 of NC_056747.1, forward strand.
CCTGTCCACATTGGCTTTGATCAGACTCTTGTAAGATCTTACAGAGGATGCTTTTGAAGATGGTCAGGAGTGGTGATGTCTTTGTGACCATTTCAAAAAGGGAGAATAGAACTGAGAGGAAACAGGATCCGGGGATCCAGTTACACTGATCGGATCCGAGGTGATTTTTCTGGTTGAGGTTTTGGATCCAAAGAGGTCAAGTCTGACACATTTGGTACATTACTAAGAGGTTTGGATACCAGAGATGAAGACGATGCCAGATCCAGGAAATGTTTCCTAGAATCTTTATGAAGGGAATCTCCCTTCTTCTCAGGTTTTCTCAGGGTTTGAGCCCCAGATGATGTTTAAGCAGACTTAGAGAGGAGCAAACCTCTTAAAATTAACTTATATTTTCTATCAATTAAGGCTCTTGGATTAAAGGCCTTACAGATGTCATAATTAGAGTCAAGGTGTGCTGGACCTAAAGAATACACACACACTTTGAATGTGTGTCAGATAATGTTATCTTGTGGCTGCAGGCCACACACGTCTTGAATCCAAAATGTTTCTCTGACATTGTTTCAAATAGCAAAGAAACATGTTTTTTTAAATTAAGAATGAGAAAGGAAAATACCAACTATGGTAATTAACAGGTACTTAAAGTATGATAAAAGGAGGACACCAGCAATGGTATCCGAGAAATACACAAGTAAAAAAAATGAAAATTAAAGGGAGGATAGTGTTGGAAATATTATAAAGTTATAAAAATTAGAAAGTTATAAAGGCTTTAAAGATACAAAAGATAATAAAGTTCTAACTCACAACAATAAATGCTACCACTCAAAAGTATGCAGTGATGACATCCATATGCTAAGACAGCAAACGAGATCTGAAGTATGTTATGTGATTAGGGCATTATGGGTAATGGAGTAGCTCGAGAGTTTCAGTGTTCCATGAGCTGGAAGTGGCTGAGTTGGATCTGAGGATCAGATCCAAACATAACAGTTGAGGAATCATCAGATCTGTGGATATATTAGCAGGTGGACTGAACTGATGGATCGCCTCCCCTCAGGGTACCAAATTTTCCTTTTTCAATGATATTCACATAATAGCGCGGGTCCACTGATCACACTCTATTGTTGTCAGGACTGGTGTAGGTTGGTGCTTCATGTTACTTTATCGTACCCTACCTCTCCTGTCTAGGTTTCTTTTCTGACAATTGTTTTGTTCTGCACCTCTCTTTTAAAATTTATATATATATATATATATATATATATATATATATATATATATATATACATATATATATATATATATATATATATATATATATATGTGTGTGTGTGTGTGTGTATATATATATATATATATATATATATATATGTGTGTGTGTGTGTGTGTGTGTGTGTGTGTGGAAACACTTTATAATCTCGAAATACTGAAATGTTGAATTTCAGTATCTTGAGACTATAAAGTCAAAGTTTGAAAATAGCAAAAGTGCATAATCGCGAATTCGAATATCTCAAATTCATGGTTATGGCTTTACGCTACGTAATGTCTGTGATTGCATGGGGATAGTGTGTAGTGCCGTGTGTGGATTTAGGTGTTATGTCAGGTAAGTGAGTGTTTTGTAAGGGTTTTGGGTGGGAGTTTGAGTGTATGTGAGTGTGATGATATGTGTGATGTGTGTGTGTGAGGGACTGTAGAATGTGTGTGTGTTTGCTTTTGTTTAATGTTTGTGCGATCTCGGAGTTAGTATATATAAGTGGGGGGTGGGGGGTACAGCCCCCCCACATGGGGGGTGCAGGGGGCTTGCCCCCCATCTTATTTGTGTTGTAGGTTTGTGGATGTGTGTTGTTTTGCTTATGTTGTGATGTGGGTGTTGTGGTATATCTGTGGTCTGGTGTGTGCTGTGTTTTAGGTGTTTTGAATTTCACAGTTTTGGGCTTCATGGTTTTGGTGTTTCGGTGTTGTGTGAATTCGATTTCACGGTCTCGAAAAAATGAAATTTGCGATTTCAGTATTTCAAGATTATGAAGCGTATATATATATATATATATATATATATATATATATATATATATATATATATATATATATATATATATATATATATGGATCTATATTAAATGCCCGAAACCACAAAACATCGAGTGTATGTATATTAACACATAAAGGTCGAAGTACATACACAGCGAAACACTAAAATAGCAAAATCCAGTGTTCATGAATCCCCATAATGGAGTATAAAATACTCAAGCTTTCACTATCAGTAATATTTTATGAAGTGACTAAAACACAGGTGTGGGAAATGAAGTTAAATAACATTAAGAATTACATGGCACAAATTAAGGCACAACAAAATTACTAAAAATCAGTGTTTAAAGCATGCATAGAGATTTCAGAAATGGCTTTAAAGTAAACGATTCACTTAGTGCAAATGTTGCATTTAACGTAAGAATGTAATCCATTTGTATTCATGTCTGTGCCATGAGATCGCTAGTAATAGTTGAGTATGTTTGTCTGCATCTGTCTTTTTAAACAGATAAAGCAGTATTCAGTGTAAATACGCACATTTGTATTTTATACTTAATATTTTAATAAAGCTTTTTATCCGTGCATTACAGACTACTTATTTTTTTATATTCATAGTCCTCCTCATTTTTGGAAGACAAGATAATATTTTTCTTCTCCTTTTCTTCTTAACATCTGAGACTTTCATCATTACTGACAAAGGTCTGCATCTATTAATTTTAAGCAGAAACAAACAATGGTCCAGGGAAGTCACCAAAGCCAAAGTGGTTAAGTCTAAAATATTCTTTGGCAAATATAATCAAAATTACCTGGGAGAAAGAATTTGCAGAGGCAAATGGTTTTACTCTGGATAAAAATTGTTAACAAGTGCAGAAATTTTAGACTTAAGCACTAATATACATATTCTGTCAGACATTTCCTGTACTTGCTATGGGGTCCTGGGAGAGACTAACCAGGTACCAATGAAGGTGCTGATTTATTTTTTACTTTATGTAGTATTGGGACAATAAAGAGTCTTAAGGTACTTTAGTGGGTGGCTTATGATCCTTGTTTTTGGAAGCTATTCACTTTAAAGGACCCACCTCTGATGAATTAGTGAAGGATTTACATTTCTTGATTATTTCTTAGGTTAACTCTAATTCTGTTACCCCCCCCCCCCATCAGATATTTATTTCCCTTCTTGTTTTCTATCTGTCCCTTGTCTTTTCCCATATCTTTTAACTTAATAAACATGTAATATTTGTTAATAGATTTTACATGTTCCTCAGCTGCAAAACTGAATAATGCTTTGATATGTACTACCTTCTGGCATTAAATAAAACACAGTCATTGTGATAATTTCTAATGGTTGTTTGCCTATCACAAGAAATAAAAGTTATGTACTCACCATAACTATGCATCTGTATTGCCCATTGTCATTCTTCCTCAATGAATGGGTTCAGATCCCATCCTCAGATCTGACTTGGCCACTTTCTCTAGATTCTATGATCTGACTCTTGAGCTCCTCCCTTACCCATAATACCCCTGACCACTGAGTTACCTCAGATCGAGTTTGCTGCTATTATACAATGTCATAACAAAGTATGTCAATATTGATCTGACACAAAAGTGAAAGCTAAAAGATCAGGAGCTCAAACAGGAACTATTGTTCCTGGCAACTATTCCCTTAGGTCTCTCCCAAAGACATGGATAGAGGGGAAAGTGTGGGGGGGGGGTTGAGGAAGAATGAAAAAGGACAACACAGATGCATAGTTGCAATGAGTACATAACTTTTATATCTGATGTTATCATTTTCATTTGCTCCTCAATGAATGGGACAGAGTCATCAGCTACGGTAACCTTCAGTGACCCTCATGGAAGGAAGAACCACATAACTGAATGCAGCCCTTTTCTGGAGATGATGTCCAATTTGTAATGAGCAATAAAAGTATGAGCATTAGATCATGTGACAGCTGCACAAATGTCATCAATGGAGGCTGTAACCCAAAAGGCAGCTGATGTGGCTATTGTTGCGTGTGCTTTTAGTTGTCTTGGCAAGGTTATGCCTCACAAGGAATAAATGTATGAAATACAATCTTTTATCCATTTGGCTAGTGTAGTTTTGGAGACTGGTTTTCCATCTTTATTGCTGGAAAAGGACACAAACAATTGATCTGCTTTCCTAAATTCCTTAGTCCTGTGAAGGTGAAAGTGAAGTTGCCAATGTACATCTAAGAGATGAATCATAGGATCATAGGAGTTTACCAGGCTATTGACCTGGAGGTCATTACAAGCCTAGCTGTTTCATCCCAATGTAATACCAAAGATACGCTAGTCAATACCCAGGATTGTATTTAGTAATGGACTGCCCATGTCCAGGAGTGTTGTGGGTGCTATTCCCAGTAGGAATTTACAATGCCTCATCCACTCATCCAGGTTCCTTTTGAAGAGTGTCATAGAGGTGCTCTGTTTCACATGAATTGGTAGCCTATTCCAAAGATGTAGCAGTTACTGGGAGACAAATCTGTCCCTCCATCATGTTCTATTTAAGTTGCAGGCCATATTTAGGTCCCTGGAACTGGTAACTCTAGTCCCATTTGATTTATGGATGTGCAGCAAGTTCATTAGGTTTGGGTCTGAGATTACTCTGTAAGCCAGACATACGTTTCCCCTAAGAAGTCTATGCGATGCAGAGTATAGTGACATGGACTTAAGTCAGTCTATGTCAGGCCTGTGTTGGAGTCCCTTGATCTTCTTTGTTAGAGACCTCTGAGGTCTCTCCAGTTGCTACAGGTGCTTTGTATGGTACATGCCAAATGGGGTGTTATATTCAATTATGGGCCAGATTATTGCCAAGTATAGAGGGATTATAACCTCCTTTGCTCTTGAAGTGATGCATTTACTAATCAAGTGTGCTATGAAGAAAGCCTTCCTTGCTACAGTAGACACATGGTGGTCAAACTTAAGGTCGTGGTCAACTTGTGATCCCAGATTCCTTACCACTTAATAAGTACTCAGGATATTGTTGTTGATTTGATAGTGTGAAAGGACATTGCTTTTACTCAAGTAAATAATGATGCATTTCTTTGCATTCAGTTTGAGACAGTGACTAAGGCAGCAGTCCTTTGTCTGTGTAACACCCTCCTGGAGTATACTGACATCATGTGGGGATTCAGTAATTGCACCTAGTTTGCAATCATCTATAAACTTGGTCAGCCACAACCCCTTAGTTTTGGCCTGAACGTCTGAAAAGTATATACCAAACAGTAGTGGGCCCAGCAGTGACCCTTGGGGCACCCTGCAGGTGACAGGTGTGCTGGTTGATGTGGAGTCTCCCACTTTGATAGCATGTGTCTGGTCTGTGAGCCAGTTGGCATCCCATCTTACAAAAAAGGGGTTTACATTCAGTTTACTAAGTTTAATCGGTAATGCCTGAATGTGGGATTCTGTCAAAAGCCTTTGCCAAGTCAAAGTATGTTGTGTGCATAGATTTGCCCTTGTCAATGGCCCTGGTCATATTTTTGAAGAAATCCACCAGATTTAACAGGCAGGATCTGCTCTTGATGAAGCTGAATTGGGTTGGATCCAGGGTTTGGACATCACCTATGCCTTTATTTATGAAGGAATGATATGTTCCATGGCCTTACAGATGAGGCTGGACAGACTTATAGGTCTATAATTTCCTGGGTCTGTTGCTAGGCCACCTTTGTGAAGGGGAATAACTGTTGCCGTTCTCCATTCTGCAGGAACAAAGCCTATGGTTAGGATGTGATTGAAAAGGATACTTAATGGTGATGCTAGTTCATGTTATAGACTGTTTAGAAGACAACCTGAGATGCTGTCTGGTCCCATAGAAGCTGTGTTTTTTGCATTGGACAAGGCTTTAATGACCTGCTCTTCAGATATGTAGGGGGAGAGTTTGGGGCAAGGTTTGTGATAAGCTTGGAGGGGATAAGGGAGTGAAATTTTTACCAAACCTATTCACTAGCAGGTTTGCTATCTCTGTGGGGATAGTGTGTGTGATACCATAAGTAACTAGTTCAGTACATTCTTGGGTCCTACCTTTTAGGCTATGTACATAGCTGTAAAAAGCTTATAGTTATCCTTGGCTGTGCTTGCTAAATTTTTTTCAAAGATGCCATTAGAGGATTTGACATGTTGTATATTTCCTTGTTGAAGCTGAGGAGCGTGCTTTTCCATAGTTGGGTCCTTGCCTTCGATTTCTTGCACAGCAACTTGTTGCATTTCTTGTAAAGTTCGTTGATGCTGGATGCCCACCATGGTGGCTTGTATTTACCTGGGTCTCTAGCTTTGATTCTCTCTGGTACAGCCAAGTCTATACATTCATGCAAGTGATTGTACATGGCTTTAGTGTAAGCTTTGATGTAGTTACCACTTTCAGCTGGGTGTGGGGCTTGGAATGCATTTATACCTTCCCTTAGGAGGGCGTAGTTTATCTTGGTGAAGTTTTTAATCTGACTTCACCCTTAGTGAGTTCTGGTGTTAGTGCCAGCTTGAAGATGACTGATTTGTGGTCAGATTTAACTAATGAGGGTGTGACAGTTGCAGCAGTGCATCTGTTTGTCATGTTAGTTTGGACCAGATATAGTATGTTTCTTCCTCTTGTCGGGGTATGAACAATTTGTTCTAGGGCATTTGAGTTAACAAAGTCAGGGAACCTTTGCACTAGTGAGTTAGAGCTAGAGTAGGTTTCCCACTTGATGATGGGATAATTGAAATCCCCCATAACCATGTTTGGAAACATTTGGATTGACTCCAGTATGGTCAATTAGGCTTAGTGCGTGTCATGACCCATGCAGGGGGAATCTATAACTGGCTATGACTCGAATGGGGGTCTTACCCACAGTAACTTGAACTTAGAGTAACTCCATGGAGTTGTCCAGTCTAACTAGGCGGGAGGTGAATTTATCTCCCATATAGATAGAAACACCGCCTCCTTTAGTTCTCACACATTCATTTTGCAGTCTGAAGGTGTGGAAGGCATTGTAGCCTAGCAAGGCCAGGGTACGCTCTGAGGCCTTGAACCAGGTTGCTGTGACTGCACAGACATCTACATTTTCCAGTGATAGAAGTGATAGACGTGCTTCCAGGGTGTGCAGTTTTTGGTTTAAGCTCCTAGCGTTTAGCAGCATGACCCTTATTTTGTTATGATTGGCAAATTTCACACTGGTAAGTTTGTTTTCAAGACCTTGTCTAAAAAAGGCACTATGGGGGGAGCAAAAGCCTTTGCCAGCAGATGAAAGCCTACTGGTGTTAGGTGCAAACCGTCTCTGGCAATGCAGCGGGGTTTGTTGATCATGACTTCCCAGGCTGACAGAAACTGGATCTGCTTTGAATGACACCAAAACTAAGCCAGATATTGAAATCTATCATTTTTGTTTATACTGTGGCATCATTTTAGGTGAGGGTAGTATGCTGCTCAAGGCTAGGGACATACCTGCCTGGGACACATACACAGAGAGCTCAATCATGTCTGTCTTCATATAGTCCAGTGAGGTATGTCTCAGGTCATTCACTCCAACATGAACTATAACAGTCATAACGATACTTGCTGAGAGACATGAGTGCATGCGTGATCTGATGAATCCTGGCACTGGACAGGCAGTTGACCTTGTCTTTCTCTTTGTCCATCCTGGTGAGTGGGACATCTATGTGTCTCACTCTGGAGTCTCCAATGACAAGAAAATTTGGTTTTTGAGTGTTACACCTTACGGGCTTGGTAGGTGGGACACTGGAGTTGCTATGTGTCATGGGTGCTGTGACAACTCAGTTATTTGTAGCAGTCTTGTGTTTTGGAGGTCTCTGGTGTTTCAGTAAGTTTTTTGAGACAACCTCCGCATATGTTGAGTTTTGTGTTTGATGCATACTATGTGTATAAGTAGTGGTATTATGTGTATGAGTAATGGAGAGGGGGTTGACAAGCTCTTCAGTCTTACTGTTTCGAGTGCGAGAGAGCAGGGATTCAAGATTCATGGTGTAGGTATATCTCTCCCACTCTGTACTAGAGTGAGTTATTAGTAGAGGTTTATCAGTGTACATGAGGCAATTGCTACACTGCTTCAGGAGATCCAAGTCAACAAGGTTTGCAGGAGAAACAAGGGTAGTCCTGCTGTCCATAATGCTAGGTTGAAGAACTGTTATCACAAAGGGAGGCTTTTCAGGACTGATCCAGGAGGTGCTCAGTGGATGGATATTTCTGCCAGGGTTTTTTTTTTTTGCTGGTGGTTTAAGAGGTCATAGCTCACTAGCAGTATTTCTTAGACCAGAAAAATTCTAAGGATGAGGACTACACTAACGTTTTACAGCTATATCTAAGAGAAAAATTGTCAAATGTATTTGTCCGGCTGTGGTGCACGATTACGAGGCTGTGCGTGGTGCTGCATGTCATGCAAATAAGCAGAAATGCTTAAATTCCAGAAGCTAAAAATTTGAAAAAAAACTTTTTAAAAAGGTTCAAAAGGACCAATGAGGATGTTTAGTACAAGCCCTTAGACCAACCACCCTTCACCAGACAGGCTCCAATCAGCACACTTCTCTCAGCAGAGTGCAGAAGGGCCCTTTCCAATCAAAGATGGCCTGGAAAATGTGGTCATAACAAACAGCCACTACAAACAGACCCAGATTCAGCAAACCTGTGTCTGGACTGTGCTACAGCTACTAGCTACCCTAGTTTTGATGGGAAACATTAGAAAATGTTTAACACAGCAGAAAAATATCAGTGAGACACACAAAAAATTTTAAACAGCAGAAAGACAGTGAAAAGACCCTAAAGAATGTTTTAAACAGCAAACAAATCAGTTATTTTAACACTGCTTGGTGGGAAAACCAGAACGAGCAGAATAGATTGCTTTGCAGCAATGAAAGGTACCACCAAATACTTAACCAACAGTGAAAATAGCAAAAAGAGCTTTGCAAACAGTGAAACAGCAATAAAATATGATTTAACAGGCACAATATGGCAGACAATTGCAGCACAACAGTGCAGTTTAGTACACAGTATTTAAATACAGTATTAAAGTAGGCGGCAGACAATAAAAAGTGCAATAATTAGTATAATCATTCAAAAAACAGGCAACTTATGTTTTTTTTGGGAAGCTCAGAAGCCTCTAGTTATCTGATATCTCAGTTCAGAGTTGTGGCTGGTAGCCCACCTCATTTCAGCTTGGAACATTCTCCTTTATTGTCAAATTTGGGAAAGAAAACTGGTAAATTGATCACTTGATTCATATTTATTTCAGATGCAACTTTTGGTAGAAAAGAAGGGTTAGTGCATAAAGTAACTCTATCTTTTTGAAAATTTAAATATGGTGGTTTTAAAGAGAGTGTTTGGAGTTCAGAGAATCATCTTGCTAAAGTTATGGCCATCAGAAAGACCATTTTCCAACAGAAAAACATAAGGTCTATTTTAGCTGATGGTTCAAAAGGTGAATGCACTAAAGTCTGCAATACCAAAGTCAGGTCCCAAGGTGGAGTGGGGTCCCTAACTGGGAGTCTAAGTAAGAAGGTAACTAAGAAAGGCCTTACATAGCTTATATAGCCAAAGTAGAAGCATTATCTCTGATGTGGTAGTTGGAGATGGCTGCTAACTGAACTTGGATGGTGGAGAAACTTGTCCCGCTTTGAAAGATGGAGGCAGGAAAATCTAAAACAACAGGGAGTGGAGAAGTGAAAGGATCCAACTCTCAAAAAACACACAAAGGCAGCAGTAAACACCATTTTTATTAAAGTAAAGTAAGCGCTTTCATCGGTGTAAAGCTACCAACTTCTTTAGACAATTAGAACCACAACCTGTTACAACTTAAATAATACCAGGTCCCGTGGTCAATTAAACAATTAAAAACATTCTGCTATACAGGCAACCCTGAAAAAATTCAGATGAAAACCTAATTACAATATAACAAAGCCATAACGCTTAATGTATGAGTATGTGTATATATTTCTAAATAAGCATTTAAACAGTACAATACACATAAAAAACGGACCCTAATTTTCTGACAACACCCCAGAATCAAATTTATTTTAATATTAGAGATATATGTTAAACAAATAATGAGAAAAAATTAAATTGATTAAATTCAGAAATGGTGAATGAACCATAATCATACCATAAGAACAAAAAGGAAGTGACCTGTAGTAACAAGGTTCAAAGTTGCTTTATCTACCAAGGGCCTTAAGTTTAAGGAAGCATCTGATGGAAATACAATCATTAAGCCCTTGGGGTACGTGTGCCGATGTATGCACTTGCCATTTCAGTTCGCTCCAGTTTAAGCTCCGAAGGCCCACCCCTAATGTTGTGTTCCACTTGTTGTAGGACTACAAATTCAAATTTGTGATTGGGGTGTTCCATAATGTGCCTTGCCAAAGCATTGGTAGTCATGTTCTTCCCAATACAATAAATGTGTTCGTACACTCTGTTTAATTTTTCTCTCGGTTTTCCCGATATAATATGCCTCACAGGAGACACAGGTTGCTGCATAAACAACCCCTTGGGACTCACAATTGAACTTGCTTCTTATGTAGTACTCTTCATTCCTTAAACTGACCTTAAATGTTGTTCTAATAAATTTACATTGTGGACATCTACCACATTTCAACAAGTCCATACCTCGTTTACTAACTTTACTCCTCTCCACTAGGCATTTTAAGTTGGGGCCTCTTTGTAAAGTCATAAGATGAAGTTGACCCAGTTTGGTGAGATCATTATCTTCACAAATGAAGGACCAATTTTTAATAAGGATATCTCTAATATGTCTGGCATCCAAAGAAAATGTTATAATAAATCTAATGGCTATATTAGCAGGTGAGTGATCTCTTATCTCTGTGTTGTTAACTGCCCATCCAGTGTGTTCTTTCTCATAGCCTTTACAGACAATAGGACGAAAGTGACTTGATAGTCTCTTCCTATCAACTTCTTCAAATATAGTGTTGAGGAACCCCAATGGGTAACCTCTTTTTAAAAACATAGATTTTAGAAGTATACATTCGTCTGTAAATTCACCATAACTAGAGATCATTCTAGCAGCCCTAACTGCTTGTCCTTTAACTATTGCCTTTTTCTGATGGAATGGATGGCTACTGGTAAAGTGCAAAAAGGCATTAGAATAAGTGGGCTTGCGGTAAATGGTGGTTTTATATCTCTGATTCAGGCTGTCCTTACTTAAGACCACATCTAAAAAGTTGATATCCTTAAGCCCTATCTGGTATGTAAAATCCAGAAAAGAAGTGAACGTTTCAATGTTGTTAATAAAAGTTTCAATAAGTTGTACATCTCCTTTCCAGATAAAGCACATATCATCCTTGTACCTTGTGTACCAGGCAACATTTTCCTTGTATAATATATCGTTAAACAAGAAGGTCCTCTCCCAAAATGCCATAACACAGTTAGCAAAACTACTGCCACATGGTGACCCCATTACAATTCCCGTAGGAAAATTTCTCCATTGAACCACAAAAAGTTGTTAGTTAACACTAGCTCCAACAGGATTTCAATGGTATTAATGTCATTACTTTCCATACCTTTCAGATGTAAAAACTCTCTCACCCATTCAATGCCCAATGTATGGGGAATGACGGTATAAAGATCTTTAATATCTACTGTAAGAAAGATAAAATCATCTTTAAACTCTAGGTTATTAATATATTTAAGGAAACTCCATGAATCATAGCATATTTGTGGTTCAGATTTGACAAAAGGTTTCAATTTATAGTCAATAAATTTTGCACATGCATATGTGACCAACCGTCTCCCATCAACTATAGGTCTAAAAGGTGGGTTATGGATGTCCTTGTGCAATTTGGGGGACCCAAATAGGGTTGGTAAAATAGGGGCTGGCATGATTAAATACTGTAGAGTGTCTATATCAATACTACCTTCAAGGAACAAATCATTGAGTACATTATTCACATTCTTATATGCAGTATTAAGCTCATTAAGACTAACCACATTATATACATCAGAGGCCACATGGGATTGCATTCTATCTAAATAGTCAAACTGGTCCATGAACACCAAACCCCCACCCTTATTGGGTTTCATAACTCGAATGTTACAGGAATTTAGTAGGTCAATATATTCCAATTCGTTCTTAGAAATGTTAGTTTTAGTTCAGATCTTTGGACCTCCTTGGCCAGTAATGCTCTAATGTCCATTTTGCTGACCTTTTCAAAGATGGCTAATGTAGCTTGCAAAGGATCCAACTCTGTCTGATGAGTCTAAAAGGAAAACCTTTTCCATTTACTCTTATAAATTTTTCTAGTCAAAGGTTTGTGGTGCGAAAAAAGAATTAGGTGAACTGGGGAGGAAAGCCTGGAAAGTCTTGCCATCATTGGACTTGGAGAAACCATGAAGTCAACTTAAGGCCTGCAATGTCTGGGTGAATCATCCCTGATGGGTGTGAAAGGAAGTCTGGACTGGGATCCAGTGTCCATGGAGGACACAATAGGTGAGACAATAGGAAGGGAAAGCACACATGCTACGGCCAGAAGGGAGCAATGAGGATTACTTTGCTCCTCAACTGAAGTGCATTCTAAAGAAACTTGGGGATTACATGCAGGAGAGGGTAAGCATGAAGGAGACCAGAGGGCCAAACCTGGACTACAGCATCTCTTGGTGAATGTCCCTGAGGGGAAATTAGGGCAAAGAACCTGCTGCATTTGTTGTTGAGGGAAGAGGTGAATAGACTGCAGCATGGTTGACCCCATTTGTGGAAGATCATATTTGCCATTGATTGATTGAGAAACCACTCATGAGGCATCAGGATTGTCCTGCTGAGCTTATCCACTAAGATGTTGGACTTCCCTGGTATGTGCATCTATATAAGAAAGTGGTTGGAGGAGATTGCCCACTGCCAAACTCTCATTGTTTCTCAGTAAAGGGGATAAGACCTGCCCCCCCCCCGCTTGTTGATGTACCAAACTACTGACATATTGTCTGTTTGAACAGCAATAGGTCCTATTGGAAGAGAGCTCTGAAGGGCCTGCAATGCTAGAAGCACCACTCTCATCTCTAGAACATTTATATGCAAATTGATTTCTTCTGAGAACCATGTGCCTTGAATGGTCTGTCCCAAGTAATGTCCCCCCCACCCCAACTGGGAGCTGTCCATGGTCAAAGCGGCATTTGAGAGAGGAAGAATAAATGGACATCCTTGACAAATCTCTTTGGAGTGCATCCACCACAGCAGGGATTTCCTGCAAACCTAAGCTAATTTTATCGTATATCATAAGGGATGTTGATGAAAAGACCATTGCACTGCTAGAATCCCGTGAAAAATTCTCATATGAAGACTAGCAGTGAGTATTAAAGCAATTTAAGCCACCATTGACCCTAGAGCTTTGAATACCATTTTTGCTGGGGAAGAAGGATGACAAAGAATCTGTCTGATATGAGGCATCAAAGTAAAAACTCTGTTTTGAGGCAGAAGAGCAAGACAACTGACTGGGTCTAGACAAGCCCCTATAAATTCCAAGACTTGAACTTGTTGAAGTTGTGACTTGGCCAGATTGACAGTAATTCCCAGGGAGTGAAATAGTTGGAGCAAGTAATCCATGGTTCTTTCCAGAAGACATTTGGTTGGTGTGGTAAGGAGACAGCCATCTAAATAAGGAAACACTCTGAATCTAAGCAGCCTTAGATGAGCTGCTACCACTGCCATGAATTTGGTGAACACCCTGGGGGCTGTGGTGAGACCAAAGGGCATGACTCTGAACTGGTAATGACTCTCTCCCAGCCGGAAGCATAGATATATTTGAGAGTGCCTGCTCATTTTGATGTGATAGTACATGTTTTGAAAAAGGATAGAGCACATCCAGTCATCCTTCTATAAGAAAGGCAGACTTGACTGAACTGTGACTATCCGGAATTTGGAATTCTTTACAAACTGGTTCAGATAAATGAGATCCAAAATGCATCTCAAGTCCCCTGTTTTCTTTGGCACAAAAAAAAAAACTTGAGTAAATTCTGGATCCTCTTTGGCCTGGAGGACCTCTTAGATGACTCTTTGGTCCAGCAGTTTTTGAATTTCTAAAGCTGCTAACTCCCTCTGAATGGCTGGAACATTGGGGAGACATTTCCTTTTGCTTTGGGGAACTTGTAAAAATAGAATTAAATATCATCTGGATATGATCCTTTGCACCCATAACTCTTTTGTGATGGCTATCCAGGCTTTTAGGTGCAAGGACAAGCACCCCCCCCAACTTTCACCAGAGAGGGACAATCGGGCAGCCTTTCAGGAGAGCTGAAAGGATCTGTCTGAGAAGGAATCTTGAGACCCTTGATTCTGTGGACCCACTCTGCTGCAAGGGTGGTGCATTCCATTGTAGCTATTTCCTCCTCTGCCTCTGGATGAAAAGTCTCAGCATAACTCCTGGAAATGTCCTTGAGATTTCCGAACCACAACTTTTTACCACTGCGTTGATTCCTAGAAAAGGGTCTCTGTGGGGTGGAAAAGTGGATTGCCAAGGCAGACAAGGTCTTTCCATCTTTCTCACTGTGGTAAAGCTTCTCTTTAACTGCTGGCTTAAACAAAGAAGATCCATCAAAAGGAGCATTGAAGAATGATACCTTGAAGGACTCTGCAAAATTGCACAACCGCATTCAGGCATGTCTCCTAATGGCTATGCCTGAACCAGCCACCCATGAGGAACCTTCAGCTGCATGGGAGATTAATCTCATAGACACATTAGTAACTGATTGCAGGTTGGCCGGTCATGAGGAAAATTATGTTTTTCCCTCTGTGGATATGGAACCAGGAGTAGAGTTAGAGAGTTCCTTAACAAAGTCCCTCAGTAACCTATTGAAATGTGCCAGATAATTCAGCAACCATAAGGCAAATGTTCCATTAGAATCCCTATTAGGGGGATGGACAGTGGAACTGTGTTCAGCCAGCTCTTTTTTATGGCTGCAGCAACAACAATGGCATCTACAGGGAATCCCTTAGTTCAGTGTTGTCTGTTGGAGCGGGCACTGAAAATTTTGTCTGGGTGTTTGGGGATCATTTCCATGGAGTCTGGTTCCTTCCATGCTCTGTGGGAGACAAGGTCTATAAACTCATCTGCAGGTGGGGTAACCCAAGACATAGATGGTCCAGACTTAAAGGCTTCCAAGAACACAGATTCATCCTGGGAAGGGTTTTGGGAAGACCGACCACCTTTCTGATGAAGGATCTCTAAGATGTCTCCAAACAAGACATCCTCAGGTGGAGATCTAGGGGACTTTTCCCATTTATCAAAATCAATGTCTTCTTTGAAGGATTCCTGTGGAGAATCCAGGTGTCTCCTCTTGTATGACCTCTTCCAAGGAACTTCTTCAGTGGGATGCTCTGGAGAGATATCAGAAGATGTGGAGAGTTCCCTGGTGGAAAGTACTTGGAAGCTCATCCAGGCTGGCTGTCCCTGAGGTGTAGGATGAGTAGACTCAGACACAGGATCCAAAGAGGGAACATGGAATGAATCCAAAGGTGCAACAGTCAAAACTGCTCTGGGGTGAGAGAAAACCCTCTCCAATACCTTGAAGGCAGAAGGACCAGGAGAAGCCGTGGGCAATCTACCTGGAGCTGAGACTCTCAGAACAGAAGATCTAAGGCTGTTCATGACTCTTCTCTCTGAGGGAAGAATTGGAGCCAAACTGTCCAATGCAGAAACCCAAGGGCAAGTGATGGTGCTGAAAGCTTTGGAGTCAAAGTCAATCCCTCAGATCTGACGTAGATGCTTCGGCTCCAAGAACCATCATGCTCCAGAGGGGTAGGAGCCAATAGGATCAGGTAAGTCACTGGAGTGGAAGATAAAAAATCTTTAGATCAAACAGTTTGACTCTTCAGGATCTCAAATCGGAAACAGCAGGTCAGATCAGAGAAGGAGCAATAACAGGCTGTTAAGAAGGTTTAAAGCTCACAGATCCAATGGGAGACAGAGCCGACAAGACCCCCATCTGGATCTGTGTTTAGAGGAATTTTCTCATCATCCTATCTCCACCTCAGAAAGACTTTGGGAGGAATTAACAGTGGAAGACGTGGAAGGTGGCCAGGAAGACGTTTTTAGGAGTCTCCTGGAAAAAAGGAGAGCTCAACCTCAGGGATACTAGCTCCAAGGAGAATCTTGAGCTATGGAGTCAAGGCAACTTGGCAACAGTAGATATTGGATCCAAAGACTTCGGATCCAAATTCTTTGAAACCTTCTTAGGGGGCTCAAATGGAAGTGCTGACTTAGGAGACCGCACAGGCGAGCATTTTTGGTGCTCCATGAGCTCCTTTGATTTATGAGAGGGGTTCTAAGCCCCCTGATGATGAAGTACCAGCCCAGCAGAAGGAGCAGAAGCTGGAAGGGCACCTTCATAAATTTGTTTTTCCTGTCACTAATGACCCTTGTATTAACTCCACACAAATGGAGCAAGAGGTGTTCAAGTGTGCTGGGCCCAGACAATAAATGCACTCCCTGAGGGCATCAGAGTTGAGGAGCTTATGCCTACAGGAAGTGCACTTTTTGAATCCAGTAGTTTTTTAGCCATACTGTAAAGCTGCAAAAGATAGCACCTACAAACAAGGGAAGAAAAGGAAAAGTTTTTTTTTCTTTAGTTATAACAGTTAGGAAGACAAGGGAAGTTTTAATACCAACAATGGTATGACTAGCAAATACCCCAAAGTGAGGTAGCAAAAGGAAAAGTGTTACCTACAATAGTTACTAAGATTACCAAAGAAAAAGAGCCTTAATTCTTCATAGTAAGAAAGTTTAGAAAAGAGGTAAGGGAGATAATATTAACAATAATAAGGAAATAAAAGTTAAGAAATACAAGTTTATGCACTCACTAAAGCCACATGAGCTGGAGAAATCATAATCCCATCCAAACTTGAAGAGCAGCAAATGAGATCTGAGGTAATTCAGTAGTCAGGGGCATTATGGGTAAGGGAGGAGCTTGAGAGTCAGATCCTAGAATCTAGAGAAAGTAGCCGAGTCTGATCAAAGGATCAGATCTGAACCCATTCACTGAGGAACAAATGAAAATGACATCAGATTACTTTTTATTAACTTAAATAAAGACATAAGTTTCCTTCCACCATTCTTCAGAAGAAGATGTATTCTGATTCTTATAAACAATTATGATGGAAAATGACAAAGAGCAGACAAGCGCAAGTCCTCATAAAAAATGGGCTACAGTAGAATCATGGTGTGAGGAACTGAATATATGATTTTCAGAGTGGATATCGGTATCTCAGAAGACACAGGCTCAGTATTGACCATCATAGTGAACAGCAGAATAGGTGATACTTTTGTCAGTTTCTTTGTTGCTTCTTGTATTTGACCTCTGAGTATCTAACTTCACAAACTGTCTCATACTTTTGCATTGATTGTGTACCTTACTGTTCAGTATGTGCTTTGCATTCAAGCTGTGGACGTTTTTACTAAGTCTGGCACATTATTGCCCTTTGGGTAGCCATTTGAAATGTTGGGACCCACTAAAGTTAGCCCCAAAATGCCAAGACTGAATGTCCCAAAGACTGGACTTGTATATATCAAGTCTGAGATGCCATTGCTCAGAATATTCCCTTTTCTCCAAGGTATAGTGATCTCAGAATTGATAAATACATATATATCAATATAAGTTCAAGGGATGTGGGGGTCTTGCCTCCCACATGGAGGGGTGCATGGAGAGCATGCCCTCCTCCACCCCCCCCCCCACGGAAAAAAAGAAGTTTAAAGGAGAAGAGAAATTCACTCTTCTCCTGAGTTTTGGGTCTTTTTTTTTGGCTTTTGGCACTCGGCATTTTGAGTGCTAACATTTCATAGGATCGTAGGAGGTTACTAAGCTAATGGCCATGGGGCCCTTACAAGCCTAGCCAAGAGTTTATCCCCAAAAAAGAAACCTCAGTCAGCACCTGTTGTCCCTGTCAATGAGGGACACAGGTGGAACCCCTGGGACAAATTTGTGGTTTCCTATCCACTCATCAAGGTTGAGCTTGAAGAGGGTCAGTGACGTATTCTGTTTGACATGTATGGGGACCCTATTCCAGAGATGGGGCAGCCTCTGGGAGACAAAT